>NC_079492.1:19660041-19960041 GCF_020520425.1 Spinacia oleracea | reverse complement strand
GGATTAATATCATTAATTCCACTTGAACTGAAGCGGCCTCTAGCTAGGCATTCAGCTCACTTGATCTCACTGAATTATTAACTTGTTAATTAATACTGAACCGCATTTATTAGACTTTAACATAGAATGCATACTTGGACCAAGGGCATTATTTCCTTCAGTCTCCCACTTGTCCTTAGGGACAAGTGTGCATTTCCTAATTCCTTTGTCGCTCGATGCTTGCTCTTGAACATAAGGTAAGAGTTGTCATCCTTATTATGTCCAGAGGTGTTCCTCGGTTTCAGAGTTCAACTGATCAAATAAACAGATAATCATAGCCTATGATTCATCCGAGCACGGCCATGCATTTCACAGTTTCTAGCTCTCCGAGTGGCCTTGTACAACTTTTAAGCATCTCATCCCGATTTATGGGAGGACAATCCCAATCTTGCGATCTTGAGATTAGACTTCGTTTGATAGGTGATTACCTGAGCGTTGCCTTTATAGCCTCCTTTTACGGTGCGACGGTTGGTCAACGTCAAAGCAACCAGTTCTCAAACAAGTAATCTCAAATCACTCAGGTATTGAGGATTTAGTGTCTAATAATTTAATGAAATTTACTTATGACAGACTTTCATCTCTTACAGTAAAGTTTCATAGGTCTTGTCCGATACTAGTCTTCCCAAAGTAAGTATCTATGCAAATGATTATGACATTGCCATGTCCACATAGTTCAAGAAACAGAACTACTAGTCATCTTGCACTCTAATCGTCTAACGTTTTCTATGCGTCCAATTTTATAGAAAACTCCGATTAGGGACCATTTTCAACCTTTGACATTCAAGTTCACTTGATAGACATTTCTTAGTCACAGGACTGGTCCTGACAGTCTATCTTGAATATATCGTCAAGTTGAAGGGACTCATCATTTAATAAACCACAAATTAAATGGAAAAATGAATTTCTTTCATTTATTGTGAATGATTAACCAATAATGTTTTACAAAGATTTAAACTCTAAAACTTTAAAACATTAAACAGAGACATCAAAGCCATTCTCCAATATGCTTGATTCCCATAGCTGCAGTGTGCGAGTTGTGCTTCGCTTGCGGCAGAGGTTTAGTTAATGGATCTGATATGTTGTCATCAGTTCCAATTTTGCTTATCTCGACTTCTTTTCTTTCAACGAACTCTCGTAGAAGGTGAAATCTACGAAGTACATGCTTGACTCTCTGGTGGTGTCTAGGCTCTTTTGCCTGTGCAATAGCTCCGTTATTATCACAATACAGGGCTATTGGTCCTTTAATAGAGGGGACTACACCAAGTTCTCCTATGAACTTCCTTAGCCATATAGCTTCCTTTGCTGCTTCATGTGCAGCAATGTACTCCGCTTCAGTTGTAGAATCCGCAATGGTGCTTTGCTTAGCACTTTTCCAGCTTACTGCTCCTCCGTTGAGGCAGAAGACAAACCCAGACTGTGATCTGAAATCATCTTTGTCGGTTTGGAAACTTGCGTCCGTATAGCCTTTAACAATTAATTCATCATCTCCACCATAGACCAGGAAGTCATCTTTGTGCCTTTTCAGGTACTTCAGAATGTTCTTGGCAGCAGTCCAATGCGCCTCTCCTGGGTCTGACTGGTATCTGCTCGTAGCACTGAGTGCGTACGCAACATCCGGGCGTGTACATATCATAGCATACATTATTGAACCAATCAATGATGCATATGGAATCCCATTCATTCGTCTACGCTCATCAAGTGTTTTTGGGCACTGAGTCTTGCTTAGAGTCATTCCATGAGACATGGGTAGGTAGCCTCGCTTGGAGTCCGCCATCTTGAACCTATCAAGCACCTTATTGATATAAGTGCTTTGACTAAGTCCAATCATCTTTTTAGATCTATCTCTGTAAATCTTGATGCCCAATATGTACTGTGCTTCTCCTAGATCCTTCATCGAAAAACATTTCCCAAGCCAAATCTTGACAGAGTTCAACATAGGAATGTCATTTCCGATAAGCAATATGTCGTCGACATATAATACTAGGAAAGCAATTTTGCTCCCACTGACCTTCTTGTATACACAAGATTCGTCCGCGTTCTTGATGAAACCAAAGTCACTGACTGCTTCATCAAAACGTATATTCCAGCTCCTGGATGCCTGCTTCAATCCGTAGATTGACTTCTTTAGCTTGCATACCTTTTTAGCATTCTTTGGATCCTCAAAACCTTCAGGCTGTGTCATAAACACAGTTTCTGTTAAAACGCCGTTTAAGAAAGCAGTTTTGACATCTATCTGCCATATTTCGTAATCGTAATATGCAGCGATTGCTAACATTATTCGAATAGACTTTAGCATTGCAACTGGTGAAAAGGTTTCATCGTAATCCACACCGTGGACTTGCCTGTAACCTTTTGCAACCAATCTAGCTTTGAAAACTTCAAGTTTCCCATCCTTGTCCTTTTTCAGTTTGAAAACCCATTTGCTTCCAATGGCTTGGTAGCCATCTGGCAAATCGACCAAATCCCATACTTGGTTTTCAGACATGGAGTCTAATTCAGATTGCATGGCTTCTTGCCATTGCTTGGAGCTAGGGCTCGTCATAGCTTGCTTGTAAGTCGCAGGTTCATCACTTTCAAGTAATAGAACGTCATAGCTCTCGTTCGTCAAAATACCTAAGTACCTTTCCGGTTGAGATCTATATCTTTGCGATCTACGCGGGGTAACATTTCTAGATTGACCATGATTCTCACCAGATTCTTCTAAAGATCTCTGAGTTTCATCCTGAATGTCATCTTGAGCATTCTCTAGAGTTTGTTGTTCGACTCGAATTTCTTCGAGGTCTACTTTTCTCCCACTTGTCATTTTGGAAATGTGATCCTTCTCCAAAAAGACACCATCTCGAGCAACAAACACTTTGTTCTCAGATGTATTGTAGAAGTAATACCCCTTTGTTTCCTTTGGATAGCCCACAAGGATACATTTGTCAGATTTTGGATGAAGTTTGTCTGAAATTAATCGTTTGACGCATACTTTACATCCCCAAATCTTAAGAAAAGACACATTTGGAGGTTTTCCAAACCATAATTCGTATGGAGTCTTTTCGACAGCTTTAGACGGAGCTCTATTTATAGTGAGTGCAGCTGTATTTAGTGCATGTCCCCAAAATTCTAATGGAAGTTCGGCCTGACCCATCATTGACCTGACCATGTCTAGCAAGGTTCTGTTCCTCCGTTCTGACACACCGTTCCATTGTGGTGTTCCAGGAGGAGTCAATTCTGATAGAATTCCACATTCTTTCAGATGGTCATCAAATTCATAGCTCAGATATTCACCGCCTCTATCAGACCGCAGTGCCTTAATCTTCTTGCCTAATTGATTCTCTACTTCACTCTGAAATTCCTTGAATTTGTCAAAGGATTCAGACTTATGCTTCATTAGGTAGACATAACCATACCTACTGAAGTCATCAGTGAAAGTGATAAAGTAGCTGAAACCACCTCTAGCATTTGTACTCATTGGTCCACATACATCTGTATGGATTAAACCCTATAGTTCATTTGCTCTTTCTCCGACTTTAGAGAAAGGTTGCTTTGTCATTTTGCCAAGTAAACATGATTCGCATTTACCATAATCCTCTAAGTCAAATGGTTCTAGAATTCCTTCCCTTTGAAGTCTTTCTAGGCGTTTCAAGTTTATATGGCCTAATCGACAATGCCACAGATAGGTGAGATCTGAATCATCCTTTTTGGCCCTTTTGGTATTTATGTTATATACTTGTTTGTCGTGATCTAATAAATAAAGTCCATTGACTAATCTAGCAGATCCATAAAACATCTCTTTAAAATAAAACGAACAACTATTGTCTTTTATTATAAAGGAAAATCCCTTAGCATCTAAGCAAGAAACTGAAATGATGTTTTTAGTAAGACTTGGAACATGGAAACATTCTTCCAGTTCCAAAACTAGCCCGGAGGGCAACGACAAATAGTAAGTTCCTACGGCTAATGCAGCAATCCGTGCTCCATTTCCCACTCGTAGGTCGACTTCTCCCTTGCTTAACTTTCTACTTCTTCTTAGTCCCTGTGGATTGGAACATAAGTGTGAGCCACAACCTGTATCTAATACCCAAGAAGTTGAATTAGCAAGTATACAGTCTATAACGAAAATACCTGAAGATGGAACGACTGTTCCGTTCTTCTGATCTTCCTTTAGCTTCAAGCAATCTCTCTTCCAATGCCCTTTCTTCTTGCAGTAGAAGCATTCGGATTCAGAAGTGGGTTGACTGACCTTCCTCTTTGCAGATTTGGCGCCAGTTTGCTTAGTTGGGCTGGCCTTGTTGCCACCTTTCTTAGCATTCCTCTTCTTTCCAGATTTCTTGAACTTGCCCCCACGCACCATAAGCACATCCTGCTTATCACTTTTGAGCGTCTTTTCAGCGGTCTTCAGCATACCGTGAAGCTCAGTGAGCGTTTTGTCCAGACTATTCATACTGTAGTTCAGTTTGAACTGATCATACCCGCTATGAAGAGAATGGAGGATGGTGTCTATAGCCATTTCCTGAGAAAATTGCTGATCCAGCCGACTCATATTCTCAATGAGTCCAATCATTTTGAGAACATGTGGACTTACGGGCTCGCCTTTCTTAAGCTTGGTCTCAAGAATTTGCCTATGAGTCTCGAATCTTTCGACTCGAGCCAGATCTTGGAACATGTTCTTCAACTCACTGATGATTGTGAAAGCATCTGAGTTGATGAACGTTTTCTGCAGATCCGCACTCATAGTGGCGAGCATTAGACATTTCACATCCTTGTTGGCATCAATCCAACGATTGAGGGCTGCCTGAGTGATCCCGTCGCCTGGAGCTTCGGGCATCGCCTCATCTAGGACATACTCCTTTTCTTCCTGCATAAGAACTATTTGCAAGTTCCTTTGCCAGTCAAGGAAGTTTTTCCCGTTCAACTTCTCCTTTTCGAGAATTGATCGAATGTTGAATGAATTGTTGTTTGCCATATTAAAAACTACAATTGAAAAGAATAAACAAATAAATAACCATTCACAGTTTCTCTTAATAAACTTAAATTCTAGCATACATGCATAATTCAATGTTTATTAAGCATTTTATTCAAGTTATGTGTTCCGGCAGGTGTGAATAAAATGATTCCAAGATCCTAAAATCATTGAAGAACTAAGCACAATTTGTCGACTTAATCCTAGAACATCTTAGGTAAGCAAAAGCCTTTTGCTAATAGTCTAGAAACTATTCTTGGTTGATAGGTACGTCTAAGAACTTATTAGGTAAACCTATCGAATTTGCCACGACATAAAAGGACTCCTTACTTATATCGTTGAGTTTCACCAAAACTAACATGTACTCACAATTATTTGTGTACCTTGCCCCTTTAGGACCAATAAGTAACACTTCGCTGAGCGAAAACTATTACTAGATTGATGTAAAGGATATCCAAGCAAGTGTATATTTTGGCATGGCACCTTTTAACTCAATTTTTAAGTTTGGAACTTAAGGCTCTTACTATGTTGGTTAGATTTTAAGTGAACTAAAATCCTTAATCATGCAACATAATCAAGCTTTTGATCTCATGCATTTTAAGACATATTTAAAGCAATAAATAACTTAAAACATGCATAAGATATTTGTGATCTAGTATGGCCCGACTTCATCTTGAAGCTTTGACTTCAAAGTCCGTCTTGAAAATCTCCGTGGGAGGCACCATTTTCTTCAAATAGGATAAGCTATAACTAATTACAACTATTTGATGGTACGCAGACCATTTTGAATTGAAAAATAACTTTGGTGCTTTAGACCAATTACATTCAAATTAATGGTACGCAGACCATATTTTCTATCCTATTTGGGCCATACTAGTCACTTCATAACCTGCAAAACAGTACATATACAATATATACCATTCACCCATTCATTATCATGAATGGCCCACATAGCTGGTTAGTAAAACACATTATGCATCACGTAAACATTTGCAGCAATTAATCAAGGGCACCAATAATCTACCAATTATTCAGTCCTTATTAATTCTAATCGAGTTGTTTTAACCTTAAGGATTTGTAGACCTAATCAAGAGTTTATGACTAAAAAGCGCTCCCACTCAAACCAATAAATTCATATGCTTTACTAATTTTAAACATAAAATTGTATTTCTAGTCTAACCGGAAACATACAAATTTAATTAAAATTTAAAGCTCATATAAATTTATAATTGAATCCAAAAATTTAATTTAATTTCAGTCGCATTTAAATTAATTCATGATTTTAATTTTAGTAAAATAATTAGAATAAATTCCATTTATTATAATTATAATATTCAAAATTAAAATCCAAGAAATTAATTCAAATTATTAATTTTAAAATTAATTAAAATTAAGTGAACTGAAATTTTCAAATTAAACATTCAAAACGATCTAATCGTAACGCAAACACCCTACGCGTTGCATGCCCATGGGCCGCACGCACACAGCCATTGCTGGCCATGTGCGCGCAGCCCATGCGCTCGTCGCATAGCTGCTGCTGTCTCATCGCAAGCCTCCGCACAGCGCCCCATCGCACGCGAGCTATCGCTCGCAGTGCGCGCGCGAGATCGCTCGCTGGGCGCGCTGGCTCGCTCGCTGTGCGCGCGAGCCATCGCTCGCTGGGGCGCGACATCGCTCGCTGGGCGAGCGACATCGCGCGCTGCGCGCGCGAGCCATCGCTCGCTGGCGCGAGCCATCGCTCGCTGGTGCGCGACATCGCTCGCTGGGCGAGCGACATCGCGCGCTGCGCGCGCGAGCAGTGCTGGGCGCAGCGCTCGTGGCACGCGAGCTTGCGCTCGCTGCGCGCGAGGCTGCGCGCACTTGTGCGAGGCAGCGCGCGTTGTGGCGCAGCTCGCTTGCTGCCCACACGCGACTGCCTTGGCTCGCCCTTCGCCCATGCCCATTCGTTCATTGCTCGTGGCACACGACACAAGGCAGGGCTGCTGCCTTGTGCTCGTGCACTACGCCCTTGCTCATTGCATTCGTGCCGCACGGGCGACGAGCTCCCTTGCTCGTCGTCGCATGCCCGCATTATACAACACCCTTTAAGGGTAACACGAAGCGTCCATTGCTTCGTGCGTGCAAGTTATTTGAACGAATCGCATAAAAATTTAAAATTTATATTTAAAATTAATGACAAATTAATAAATATTATTAATTTCATAATTTTAGGGCGAAAAATCGAAAATTTATTATCCAATTGATTTCCGATTGTTATGGATTCAAGTCTAGGTCATAAAAATTTAAAATTTATCGTAAATTTACAATTTTTATGGTGGTTTTTAATCATAGGTTTCTAATTAAATTATAATTAATTATGAAAATCAAATTAATTCTAAATTATTCTAATTTTCAACAAATTAATCATAATTACAAATTAGATTGCATAATTAACAAGACTAGGCATTCAAACTTGTTAAACATATGCAGTAGGTCAATCAAAAATTCAAGATTTATCAACAGGAATCGCAAATATTTAATTTAACATCTTAAATTTACGAAATTTTGCATTCGAAAAACTAAAACCTTCGAAAAGTCATAGTTAGGCTTCGAATTTGAGAATTCTGGGTTCGGCAGAAAAATACTATTTTTGTCAAAATTTTAGAATGCCTTTTACATGCGGAATTGACACAAAAATCACTCAATTCGGATGAGTAATGAAGAAACTGCCGAAAAACTGCGTACATATAATTAAATAAACGCAATTTGCAATTAATTAACAATTACGAAAATTAATCACCCCTTTTAATTCTTGCAAATTTGTAATATTTAACCATGTTCATGCAATTTAGATTATGAAAATAATAAGGGGCTCGTGATACCACTGTAAGGTTATGATACATATGACATTTACATAGATCATGCGGAAACAACCATTAACCCAGGAAACATATTATTTACACATAATCATATAGCATAATTAGATGCATACTCTTTGTTGCGTGCCTTCCCTAGCTGCGCCCGAACCGAACAAGAACAAGTCTTTTAGGACTCCAAATGTCGTCCCTCCGTAGATAGTCCACAGCACGTCCGGATCCGCCTTAAGATTGACCAACTAGAACCGCCCTTAAGGTACTAGAAAATTCGGCACTTTTATGAGCAAGATGTGTTTTAATTTTCTCTCAAAAAACTCACTTTTGAATACTTTGAAACTTATATATAAATTATGACCCCTAGGCCTTTATTTATAGAGTTATGGAAAAGGAATCGTAATCCTAGTAGGATGCGAATTAATTGGAATTAGAATCCTACATGAATTCTATTTAATTAATTTATCCAATTAGGAATAGACATTTAATCATACACTGACTCTTGCAGATTCAGGAATCATGCATGAGCACAAACTCACACACACACGGCAGCCACAAGGGCTGCCCATGCGCGTGCGAGCAGCAGCCCGCGCAGCACGGCCCACGCAGCCGTGGCCCTTGGCGCGCGCTGGGCCTGCCTTGCGGTAGGCCTGGGCGCTGCCTTGGCTGGGCTTGTGGCGCGCACGCTTGCTGGGCGATGGCCCCGGCTTCGTGCTGGGCCTTCGTCCGGCAAGCCTCGTCCGATGCTAATTCGTACGATACGCTTCCGATTAAATTTCCATTTCCGGAATCTATTTCCGATACGAACAATATTTAATATTTCCGATTCCGGAATTAATTTCCGTTTCGAACAAATATTTAATATTTCCGTTTCCGGAATTATTTTCCGATTCCGGCAATATTTCCGATTCTGACAATATTTCCGTTTCCGGCAATATTTCCGATTCTGGTAATATTTCCATTTCCAATAATATTTTCCGATACGTACCATGTTTCCGTTTCCGGCAACATCTACGACTTGGATAATATTCATATTTCCGATACGATCCATATTTCCGTTTCCGGCAATATCATCGTTTCCGGAGTATTCATTTCTTGCCTGTGACGATCTTAGCTCCCACTGAAACCAAGATCCGTCGGTTCCGAATATTCATAGATGGAGTATTTAATGCCATTAAATACTTGATCCGTTTACGTACTATTTGTGTGACCCTACGGGTTCAGTCAAGAGTAAGCTGTGGATTAATATCATTAATTCCACTTGAACTGAAGCGGCCTCTAGCTAGGCATTCAGCTCACTTGATCTCACTGAATTATTAACTTGTTAATTAATACTGAACCGCATTTATTAGACTTTAACATAGAATGCATACTTGGACCAAGGGCATTATTTCCTTCATCAACTACCACCAAACTAAACCAAATTCATCAAAGCTATTGAAAAGTAATTTCAGAATATCTTTTCAATAATATATATATCTAAAGAGTTGTTAAACTCAGTGGGAGCTTAGTGTTTGTTATTCAACAAACTAAGGCCCAAGTATAGATATATGTTTCATTGTGATTTATTCAAATGAGACACAAGGGTATTGTTTCTACCACGAATTTTTGAGAACATAATGTTTGTTTGCTTGAAATAATGTCCTTTTGGAGATTCTTTACCAAAATGACAAGTGGGAGAAAATAGACCTCGAAAGTATTCAAGGCGAAAAACAAACATAAACGGACATTCCGGAGGCTTTTCGAAGTTCTTTAGAAAATCCGAACACTTATTCTTTAAGGACTTTAGAAGTGGCTTTAAAGAATAGACATCTCTTAGAAGACTTTACAAGTGCTTCAAGGAGAACAGAATATTCAAAGGACTCTCAAAATGCCTGTTGATATTCTACTGTTTAATGTTCTATACCCAAGTAGGCATAGAGTTCAAGTCACTGAAACTATGAAATTCTTCTATTAGATAGTGAAGAAACATAGAGTTCAAGTCAATGAAACTATGAGATTCTTCTATTAGATAGTGAAGAAACCTACAGCTTGCAGTCAAACTATTATCACGTAGATTAATGAGTTTGTGACTTGTAAGAAAGCTATGACGAAACCTAGATTCCCTAAAATGGTTAGAGGCCATATATAGACTCAAATGTTTTAGACGGTTAAAGGCCATAAAACATAACCAATGTTTTGATGACAAAATTAATATTTGGTTGATTTGCAAGAATACGTTTCACACCTATTGGTTGCAAATTGGTTTTAAGGATAAAAACCATCAAACATGGAATTGTGTTCACAACACAAAGCTAGATTAGTTGCTAAAGGTTACAAGCAAATTCATGGCATGGATTGTGTTGAAACCTCATGCATAATCGTAATGCTCAAGTCTATAATTCAAGCAATGATTGCATATTGGTACATATGGCAATTGGATGACAAAACATCTTCCTCAGTCAAATGTTGGAAGAAACTATGTACATGGCATGTCATAGGATTTGTGGATCCAAATAAATGCTTGAAAAGGAAAGCTAGCTTATGAAATCTAAGTACAGATTTAAGCAAGCAATTGGGAATTATAAATGTATTTTAGTGAAGCTAATAAGCATTTTTGTTTCATAAAATGTACATGATTCTTATAGATATATATAAGAAGTTTAGTGGGAGTACGTAAAACTTAATTGGTCCTATGTGTATCACACACATATCTCTCTATTGTGAAATGACATTCAAATGCTAATGACTTAGATTTGAAATTATTCATCAATGATGGACCTAGGAGAAACTTAGTGCATACTAGGGATTAAGATCCATTCACAAAGATCTTATAATATTGTTTTGGATTAAGTAATGGCATTTACTAAATCAAACACGAAAGACTCCATTGGAGATATTCGACCCATGTGAATAAATCTAAGTAATGAATGTTTGAACTATGTATAAGCATTTACTAAGTTAAACATCAAAGGATCTAAGTGAGATTCTTAACCTATATTATATGTCAAAGAATTTAGCTGGATTTAGTATCTACTGAAACTAGATAAGCTAAAGTTACATGAATAGAATTCAATTGGGAATTATTCTGCAAAAGAATTTATCATGTATGATATAATATAAGGATCGCCAAAAATGTATCATATGACTTTAGGCATGACGAACATATACCAATCTCTATTGATCTAAGTAAATATCAACTAGATTGAGATCGAGGAAAACTATGGTACTTGAAAAGGTACATAAGAATAGTTCTTGATTCAAGAAAATAAAGATATGCTAAATATTGATGCTACACGCATAAACACTGGCAAAGGATCAAGCAAGATTCCTTTGGAGTTAACCATTGACAAAGATGAGCTAAAGAGCATCGTTTTTTGAAATGGCAACATGGATTGGAGACCATGAGTTGTTGCGTGGGAAATAAAATAGTAATTTCTATGTTCTAAGATATAGTTGGAAAGTCTTCCACATATCTGTGAACTGCTTGGATAAGTAAATCCAAACAAAGCATCACCAGCAACCTAAACAGTTGAAGTAAAAGTAATTATTGTCTAAGAAGCAATAAAACAGAGTTGTTTACCTTAAAGAGTTCTTCACTGAACATGGATGGATCACATGTCTGCTGACTTGATGGTTCTTCATTACAAAATGCGTAGAACCAATATTGAAGTAAGAAAGACTAGATCACATAATAAACAAACTCAAAAGATCTTATCATCCTATCTCGAAAGACATTCGATGAAAGGGAGATTAAGATTGGCAAAGCATAATAACTAAACCTATGCAACAAGTGAGAAGCAACACTCACGTTGTAGCACTGGAAATCAAGCATAGCTTTGAATTCCATGGATTTTTTTAAACATGGGTTTGAGGCCCATGGTTGTAAAACATTAGGGTTGAACATTTATCATATATGAAATGTATTTTCATATCCCATTTAATCCTTGTTTAGTATTAAATGATAAGTCCCTTTAATTTGACGATATATTCAAGATAGACTCTCAGGACCAGTCCTGTGACTAAGAAATGTCTATCAAGTGAACTTGAATGTCAAAAGTTGAAAATGGTCCCTGGTCGGAGTTTTCTACAAAGATGGACGCATAGAAAACATTAGACGACTAGAATGCAAGATGACTAGTAGTTCTGTTTCTTGAACTATGTGGACATGACAATGTCGTAATCATTTGCATAGATACTTACTTTGGGAAGACTAGTATCGGACAGACCTATGAAACTTTACTTTAAGAGATGAAAATATGTCATAAGTAAATTTCATTAAAATTATTAGACACTAATCCTCAATACCTGAGTGATTTGAGATTACTTGTTTGAGAATTGGTTACTTTGACGTTGTCAACCGTCGCACCGTAAAAGGAGGCCATAAAGGCAACGCTCAGGTAATCACCTATCAAACGAAGTCTAATCTCAAGATCGCAAGATTGGGATTGTCCTCCCATAAATCGGGATGAGATGCTAAAAGTTGTACAAGGCCACTCGGAGAGCTAGAAACTGTAAAATGCATGGTCGTGCTCAGATGAATCGTAGGCTATGATTATCTGTTTATTTGATCAGTTGAACTCTGAAACCGAGAAACACCTCTTGACATAATAAGGATGACAACTCTTACCTTATGTTCAAGAGCAAGCATCGAGCGACAAAGGAATTAGGAAATGCACACTTGTCTCTAAGGACAAGTGGGAGACTGAAGGAAATAATGCCCTTGGTCCAAGTATGCATTTAATGATAAGTCTAATAAATGCGGTTCAGTATTAATTAACAAGTTAATAATTCTGTGAGATCAAGTGAGCTGAATGCCTAGCTAGAGGCCGCTTCAGTTCAAGTGGAATTAATGATATTAATCCACAACTTACTCTTGACTGAACCCGTAGGGTCACACAAATAGTACGTAAACGGATCAAGTATTTAATGGCATTAAATACTCCATCTATGGATATTCGGAAACGACGGATCTTGGTTTCAGTGGGAGTTGAGAACGTCAAAGGCAAGTAAATGAATACTCCAGAAACGACGATATTGCCGGAAACGGAAATATGGATCGTATCGGAAATATAAATATTATCCAAGTCGTAGATGTTACCGGAAACGGAAACATGGTACGTATCGGAAAATATTATCGGAAATGGAAATATTACCGGAATCGGAAATATTGCCGGAAACGGAAATATTGTCAGAATCGGAAATATTATCGGAATCGGAAAATAATTCCGGAAACGGAAATGTTCGGAACGGAAATTAATTCCGGAATCGGAAATGTTAAATATTGTTCGTGTCGGAAATGAATTCCGGAATCGGGAATTTAATCGGAAAGCATATCGTACGAATTAGCATCGCACGAGGCTTGCTAGACGAAGGCCCAGCACGAAGCCAGGCCGTCGCCCAGCAAGCCACACGCATCCAACAACACGCCAAGGCCTCGACCAGGCCCAGCGCAAGGCCAGGCCCAGCCAAGGCTGGCGCGTGCGCTCAGCGATGGGCTGCGAGCAGTGGGCCTCAGCGCTGTGCGCTCAGCGTGGGCCACGAGGCTTGCGCATGGGCGTGCGGAGCTCGGGCGCTACGTGTGTGTGTGCTATACGAATCCTAAAGCTATCGGAATTCGTGCATTGATTAAATCCTAATCCTAAAAGATTAAATTAATTATTTAGAGTTCTAATAGCATTCTAATTAATTGATTAATTAGTATTCTAACAGGATTCGAAATCCTTTCAGAGGTTCTATAAATATATGCCTAGGGTCATAAATTCATATACGAGTTTTTCAACAATATTCATACAATAAAACAGTGATTTTTGAGCAGAAAAATCAGTCACATTCTTGCCCATAATTAGCCGAAAATTATAGTACCTTAAGGGTGATTCTAGTTGGTCATTCTTAAGGCAGATCGTGCTGTGGACTATCTACGGAGGGACGACACTTGGAGTCCTAAAGACTTGTTCTTGTTCGGTTCGGGCGCAGCTAGGGAGGGCACGCTACAAAGTGTATGCATCTAAACTATGCTATATGATTATGTGCAATTAATATGTATCCTGGCATCTAGGTTTTTCCGCATGATTTATGTTTTTCATATGTATCATAACCTAACAATTTAATCAACAGAATTCCACTGAAGAGTATCAATTTCTCTACTCCCTATGAACAATTGTTCAAAACCAAACCTAATCTGTCTCATTTAAGGGTATTTGGTTGCTTGTGCTACATTACAACTTCTAAAGTTCAGAGATCTGAATTTGACCCAAGAGCTGAACCTTCTGTTTTCATTGGCTATCCTTCCACTCAAAAGGCCTATAAAGTTCTAAATCTTTCAACTAATAAAATTCTTACTTCCAGAGATATTACATTCTATGAACATCATTTCCCTTTTCACTTTTCTTCCACCCCTAAATCAGCCTATGATAATCAATTCTTCCTTCCTATTGTCACATTTTTTTCAGATCATGTTGATCTTAACACTCATTCAGATACATACCCATCCGATGATCCTAACACTCATTCAGATACTTCCTCTACAACTCCTATAATTCTCTAGCACCAACATCATCTCAGCCACCTTCTCCCATATCTTCACCCACAGTGTCTATCACTTCTTCACCCCTTATTAATCAACCTGATCCTACTGGTCAACCTCACAGAAGATCAACAAAAACTTCAAAACCTCCAGCTCATCTACAAGATTTTGTTTGCTCTAAACCTATCAAACACTGGTGCAACCTCATTGCTTATGACAGTCTCCCTGATAAGCAGAAAGTACTGATTGCTACCTCATTGCATCATGTTGAGCCAACTTCTTACATGGAAGCTACTTCAGATAATAACTGGATAGGTGCAATGGAAAAGGAAATCACTGCTTTAAATAACAATCATACTTGGGATTTTGTTTTACTTCCCAAAGGCAAGAAGGCCATTGGATGTAAGTGGGTGTACAGAATTAAGAAGAATGCAGATGGCACTATTGAAAGGTATAAGGCCAGATTGGTTACTAAGGGCTTCACTCAGAAATATGGTATTGATTACCATGAAACATTCTTTCCAGTTGTGAAGATGTTTACTGTAAGATGTTTGATTTCACTTGCAGCCAGCAAAAACTGAAAATTGTTCCAGTTAGACATAAATAATGCCTTTCTTCATGGCAATCTAGATGAAGAGGTCTACATGAAGGTTCCTGAGGGAGTCAATGCTCCTCCTGGTCATGTTTGTAAGCTTACCAAGTCACTCTATGGCTTGAAACAAGCCTCCAGACAATGGTTTGCTCGTCTCCTTGATGAATCAAAAAATGATTACTCTCTTTTCATTAAACATTAGTCATCACACATTACAATTGTTGCTGTGTATGTGGATGATATAATCATCACAGGATCTGAAGAGGCAGAAATTTCTTCTCTCAAAACTCATCTTCACAACACCTTCAGCATTAAGGATCTAGGTTTACTAAACTACTTCCTTGGAATTGAAGTTACTCACACACCTGATGGTTACATTCTCACTAGCTTAGAGAAAGTATACTAAGGAGTTGTTATCTGAGTGTGAACTTGACATTACTAAACCTGCAGTCACTCCCTTTCCTCTGCATCTCAAACTATCTACAGAAGGTGAACCTTATCTCAATGCGGATTTATACAGATGTTATGTTGGGAAGCTCAATTTTCTGACACATACCAGACCAGACCTTGCATTTGATGTACAATCTCTTAGTCAATTTATGCACTCTCCTAAGCTTTCTCACATTGATGCTCTAACTCACACTCTAAGGTATGTCAACCATAGAGCAGGCCAGGGTATTCTCTTAAAAGCTGCAAATCATCTCACCCTTCAAGCCTTTCCTGACTCTGATTGAGCAGCTTGTTCTTCTACTAGAAGATCATTCACAGGCTACATACTTCTTCTAGGTAAATCTCCTATCAGCTGGAAGTCTAAAAAGCAATCTACTGTGTCTAAGAGTTCTTCAGAAGAAGAATATAGAGTCATGTCACAAGCTGCCAGTGAAGTCTCTTGGATTGTTAGACTCTTGGAGGAATTAGGCATACATGACCTACAACCTGTTCAACTCCATTGTGACAATCAATCTGCCCTTCACATAGCCAAAAATCCCATCTTTCATGAAAGAACAAAACACATTGAGGTGGATTGTCATTTCACCAGGGATAAGGTCCTTGAGGGTCTTCTACAACTAAGCTATCTTCCTACTACACACCAACTTGCTGACATTTTTACCAAGATTCTTCCTGGTTGTGACCACATAACTTTGTCTTCCAAACTTGGCATGGTCAATACCTTACCCATACCAAGTTTGAAGGGGGGTGTTGGTGTGCATTGTCCTCAGTCCACAGCACACTTCACTACATCAAGGGAAGCAAGTAATTGAAGCTGCACAAGTCTTCTAGAAGCAAATGACATCAGCCAGATGACATCGGCTCTAACAACCATTCCTAGAATTTAGGGAGTTAGTTAGAAGTCAGTTTGTTAGCTGACATGTAATAGATCCTACTGATCTTTGTAGGAGATCATTGTAGATGATGAGCTGTACGTTTGCTTCCATCTGATTGGTTGAGACACCTCACCAATCAGTCTGTATTTATAGTTTCAACACTTGCTGTAATCATTTGAATCCATTCATTCAATAAGAACTTCTTTCTCTCTTTTTCTCTCTAGCCCAATTCTCTCTTGTTCTTGCCGTTATTTCAGCTATGAGTTCATGCTAAATCATGAACTCTAACAATTTTTATAAGCTTGGTGGTCAAGGTTGTGCATTGTCAAACGTGTCCAGTGAAAACAGTGTGAGTATTAAGGGACAGAGGGAGTATATATTAATATAATTATAAATTATTTGATTAATACGTACACATCAAACCTTCAAAAAGAAATATGAAAATTTACCTCAAGCTTCTGGTCTTCTTCCAAAAACTCGAACTCATCCTTATATCCAAGCCTGTTCTTGTGCCTGCATGCATTAGCGTACAGGTTGGTTAAGACATATACCAAGTACTAACTATAAATTGATAATTAATCTAATACAACTGTACAAGTATAAAGTCTAAATCAACTATAAAAAGAAAACACGATTTCGAGCGAATTCGTCCCCAATTAATTCAATAATGCATTATAGAAATAACAACATTATCAGGTGAAAATATATGGAGGAGAAATGAATTCTAATAATATCTCACATGTCTATGGTTTATTACACGGTTAAACAATCAGTTGAGGTCAAAGAATATGTAAATAATGCATAAAATAAAATTCGATTTTATTGTTGTTGCTACATTCACCACCCCTACATTTCTTTTTCTATGCCCTCCTGCCACAGGAAAATTTGAAACTTATAAATCATAAAATGTTGTAAGATAACTTTTGCTGGATACAAATTTTAAGGAACCCAGCCCGCTGACCTGGAAACAGCGGGTTTTGGCAAAAAATTTAGGCCCATTTTTTGAGCCCAGCTTGATTTTTTTTTATGGGTTTTGACAACTCAAATTTACAATTTTTATTCCATATTTGTGCCGGTCCGAAAACGGCCCCTAAAACCCGATATTTTGCCCAAAATAGCGGATTTTGGGTAGAAATTTCCGGCTCGGAGTTTGGCCCGGCCCGACCTAATGGGTGGAAAATTTAAGTGGTAACCCTGCCAAATCCGCAATTTGATCAGGTCTAGGATGACTTTACCTGTCAACAAGAGTTGGGAACTCAATGCCCTGCAGCTTAAGTACATCAGAATAAGCCTTTGATTGAGCGCGGGATGTTTTACTTCTCATGTTGGTTGTATACTCCCACATAGAATTCTTGTGATACGACACTTCCTCAGCCAAACTTTCAAAATCATTGATATCTCTAGAGTCGGCAGTATTAAGTTCAGTAGACAGGTCGTCGAAGTGCGTCTTAAGTTTTTCGACGACAGTAACACGCATACCGTAGTTCTGGATACACTTAGGCCTGGTTATTGGGCGGGTCGGGATGGGTCGGGGCGAGTCACTAATGGGGCGGGTCATTTGCGGGTCATAGAAAAATATATACGGGTTAGGGTCAGGTCAGGGTCATAGGGTCAGGGGCGGATCAAAGTCATAGCCAAAAGCTAATAGGGTCGATAGTGGGTCAGGGTCATAGCCAAATCTATATGCTACAGGAACATTACTAGCTATTGCTGAGCATTTCTAAAGTGAGTACCGGAAAGTTTCTCAACCAGAAAGCTACCCCTCTTGTTCTGTTGTTCATACACAGTGGCTCGTACAAAGGCCTGAGTTCCTTAGAAATTACTTGATTACATTTTGGATAATTCATCACTAGTACATGTTGCGAAACATAATCCATGGAAATTAATAAGAAATTCAATCATGTCCAACTCAAAATCAATTAGCTTCTTCATTCTTCACAACACCACCAACTCAAAATCAAGATTTTTAGCGCAAAATAGAAAACATCAAGGAATCCATTTCATACTTTAATGAGAATGGGAAAACCCAAAAAAATGTACACAGATTCAAGTAAAAATATTTCCAATTTTATTCCTCCTTTTTGTTTGTTTTGTGCTAAAGTGGGAGTGATATAACGGCTGTAAAACAAACAGAAAACGTGGAAGCCGTTATTTATTTATCAAATAGATAAATGCAGAGAATTTGAAGGGTTAACCAAGAAAAAATGAAGAAATAAATTCCAGGCACTCAAACACAATTACAACAGCCACTGAAAATTCAAAATAGTGTACTATATCATCTCAAGTTTGCAACACAACCCAAATTCAATCAAGAAACTCCAATGAGCTTTTATAGATCGGTGAAGAATGAGGAGAGAGAAAGCTTAGATAGATCTCATATGGAGGAGAGAGAAAGAAAAAGAGCTGGTAATTTTTCTTTAAGGCAACTTAGATGGATCGCATACGGACTGATACGGTGTAGCCGTGTAGTAAGTGGGTATTTTTCTTGACCCTCTACTTTTGTTTTAAAGTTATGGGGCTTTTAAGAAATTCCCTATAAGAGCCCTATAAGAAAATACCCTATAAAGACCATGTCCAATAAAAAAGTAAAGGGTCAAGAACCTTTTAAAATTGGTCCGACCCTTATACCCAATGGACTACCATGTCCAATAACCAGGCCTAGATACACTGCAGTCCCAAATTAATACCATACTTGACATAATCCTGAATATCTGTGGCTATGTCAGCTTTCTTGCTGTTGTTGGCCCTCGACGCCTCATGCTTGTTGCACAATTCAATACTGTTTTCTAGTAGTGTGATCACTATATCATAAGCGTCGTTGCATTCTTCCAAGAATTTGGCGCGATCAGGCTCTGAATTTATGCTAAAACTCAGAGGCTCTTCTTGGTTCCTCAGAAGGACTGCGAGCTTCCGCAGCTGTTGGTCATCCATCAACATAAAAAGATCGTCTTGCGCTCGTACCTCGGCCATAATGAAATGATTCAATCCCAAGCTACCATCAGAAACAGGGGATGACATTCAGTATAATTAAAAATAAAATTAATCAAATAGGGCAGGGGATTTGAACTATAGATTTATTATGCACAAGATCTCAATCTTAATCTCTAGGCCAAAAATCTCATTATTAATATGAATGGAATAACGAAAGAAAACTGCTTTATAAGGAAGTGACTAGAGAGAGTAAACGACCTAAGTAATTAAGGCTTTGCTACGAACTTTCTTTCAAAATTAGACATACAAAGAAGAAGAGAAACTTACGGGTTGAAATGAAAAGAAAGCAGACTGTACGATGTGTGGCCACACAATGAGAAGATCCTTATAATGAGAAGGATGAGAAGGGATCTTGGCCACACAATTAAACCAATCTGGCGGCCAATCTTTCGCGCGTGCGACAACAAAAAAACAAAACAAGATTGTTTAATTTAATCACGCAGGCATGCTCCAAAAGGATTGAACATATGAACCCCAAATCCCCAATTAAGTAAAACCCACCCCCAATTTTCTCTCTCCTCCATATTTCAGTCTTCTCCATTTTTCATTTATCAGACCCCTTATTTCTCTATACTCCATTGAAATAACTATTGCCTCTTCTTTCTCTCTCCTCCATTTTATATAATCAATTAAGCAACAACCTAAAATCTCCAACTACTACTCCGATTTATTTATTTTTATAATTATCTCTCATATTTAATGGATGTACCTCTTTTAAATATGAGCATCTCTGCCAATCAACAAAATGAGATCGAGCTTCTCATTGCTGTACCCTCCTTGGAGTTATGGTTTCATCTATCTCATTGGGTTATGGTGATTGATCAAGTGAATTATTGTTTTCTTCAATACCCTCAAGGTCCAGCTTCTAGTTTTTCGTAAAACACAATTGAAATACATGAGCTTAATTATGGATTTTGGTTTCCCAATTAGATCAAAATTATTGAGATCGAATTCGCGGTGACAAAGCCCAGACAATTCAATAGGAAAACATGGTATTAAAAGGGATGATATGGAAGTTTTGTGGAAATAAGTAAATTTGATTTTGCTCATTTGCACAAATGAGTGTATTTTTTTTGCTCATTTGAACAAATGAGTAATTTTTTTTTGCTCATTTGTGACAAATGAGTACTTTTTTGCTCATTTGTGACAAATGAGTAATATTTTTTGCTCATTTGTGAAAATGAGCAAATTATTTTTTCAATTAAAAGGAATAATTTAATTTGGGTATAGTATTTCTCATTTGGATATGTGAAAATTGAGGAGAAAAAAAAAAAGAAAAATGAGCAAGGAGGAGGAAGAAGAGGAGTTCAGTTTATAAATTGTGTAGTTTAAATAACATTAGAACTTGATTTTAGTTTTTGGGACTCTATTTCTGTTAGGTATTCCTATAGAGTTTTTATTTCCACCAGACTTGTATAAAATTTACGAATTTGGGCACAAAAGTTGGTTTCAGTAGTAAAGAAGATTTTGTAAAATTGCTCATTTCGTCAAGATGAGCAAAAGGAAGTTTAAATGAGCAAAAAAAACTCAAATGAGCAAAACAAATCCAAATGAGCAAAAAAATATTTAAATGAGCAAAAATTTCAAATGAGCAAATCTGATCTTGACGGACCACGTGGATGCTCCAGATTCCTTCTCATTCTTCTCATTTTAAGGTGTCTTCTCATTTGAGTGTAAATATATATATATATATATATATATATATATATATATATATATATATATATATATATATATATATATATATATATATATAGAATCAGGATCGGGTGAGAACCACCCCTTAAGATGAGAACTGAGAACTAATCTTAGTCGTTGATCAAAACAATCTAACGGTCCTCATCTCGCCCGACCAAATCAAACAACTAAGGGTAATTTTGTAATTGCCAATGGCTGAATGACCTCCCTTTTTTTCGCCCATTTTTCATATTTTCTTTCTCTTTCTACCTCCCGTTTTCTCTCTCCTTCCTCCCTCGTATTCTCTCTCTTCCTCAAATCCTCTAGAACTACGAACACTCAGCTTCGATTCATCTTCTTCAACATCTCGTGTACGATTTCATCTCTCTAAATTCGCGCAGGTATTCTTGATTTGTTTTCGTGTTATTTTCAGTTTTTGTTATTTTAATTAGGTCTCAAAGTTTTTGTTCAATTTTATTGATTTAGGTTTTGCTTTCAACGAAATTTGGTTGGCTTTTTGAGTATTTTCAGTTGTATTTTGGTCCAATTAATGTTTGTTTTATCAAATAATGGAATTACATTTGACTTGCTTTTAAAGAATTTCGTTTCCTGGATCTTATTTGTTTTTTTTCCATTTTTCTTAGCTTGGTAATGTTTGTCGATAGTAGGGTTTTACGTTTCTCTAAGTCTGTATTGCTGGGGAAGCGAACTTTACATTCTCTTTAATGAATTTCGTTTCCTGGATCTTATCCTATGGGGGGGGGGGGGTGGATTTCATATTATGTAGATTGTCCTGGCTAGAGTGAGATGGAGAGATCTAATTGAGTGGCACTTATGAGAGTTCTACAAAAATGATACACGATCAATGCCAAGATTGCTAGCTGCTACTGGGGAAATCTTGTATTGCATCCAATTTTCTTGTTTCATCTTCGCCATGTTGGTTGTTGCTTTGTTCCTCAAATTCTTTTCATTCTCTTTATTGCTGCTTTTTACATCTAAATCTGATGTAGATGTTCACAACATTTAGGATTCTTGCTTAAAGAAGACGATAATTAGGGTAATCCAATGCGTAAATATGTCAAGCTTGTAAGTGCGGTTTTGTTTATTCATATTTTGATCCACTGACTTTGGTCTTGGGTTGTTGTTGCACTCGGGTATGGTGCAGTTTATTATAGTTATTCACTGATGTTAGTCGTGAACTATAGGTTGCTGGTTCAGCTTCTTTTTTCGTGAACTATTAGATCACTTTGCTGGAAAATGTGGAGAGAGAAAGAGAGAAATTTGAGAGTGGCAGGGGTTCTTATGGTTTTTGTTGCAGGCAGTAGGGGGTGTCTTGCTTGTGACCCTGCAGTATTCTGATACGGAGTCAAAATTATTTGTTCCTACACTGCTGGTCTGGTGGTTGTTTTGAAATTATGGATTAGCTAGTTAATGTGACAACAATTTCCTAGGCTAATTTCATCAACATTGTGAGGTTAAAAACAATCAACTTTTAGTGTTTCTGTTGGTGTGGTCAGCTGTTATCTGCTTGATTTCTTAGTTCGATGGTCTGGTTTTTTTGTTCGGTGTTGCTTGCCTGCTTAGTTGGGTTCCAAATTGCAGTATTGTCCATCTTCTACTACACTAATGTTGTTAAAGGTAAGGTGCTGCTTTAGGGTTGATGTTCAGTAGATTAGTTCAATGTTAAGAGTAGGCTGCAATCCGTTTGCTACTGAGATGATAGGTTATAGTGCATATAATAAATTAGAAAACATAAATTTGGAAGTTAATATTGAGTCACTTTTATTTTGCTTTAGTGCAAGTGCAAGTATGTCCAATGGAAAAGCTACAAAGTTTGAAGGAATAAGAGGTTCGACTTTGAAGTGATCAACACCTTTAAACTCATGAACCTTCTAATTTCAGAATATGAGAGGTAGAGAATGAATGCCAAGGAGGTAGTTGGTGTTAAGATTAAGGGAGTGCGCTATGGGAGTACGAGTACAGGTACCTAATTAACTATCATGAGGGTTATAGAAAGGAATGTAGGCACTTTGTTAGGTACTCATAAGTTTTGTTTTACTGTTAACTACATCTGAATTCACCTTCTTCATTCTACAGTTAACTTGATGATATCTGGTGTCGAGATTCGTGGTGTATAGAACAACACTTCCTGAATGGTAAAGCATCAAGGAAGCATGTATGGAACCAGGATAGGAGCCCTTTCATTAAGCCAAGTTTAAGATTGGTACTGCTTATAATAATGTTAATGTTATTGTGTGAGTTCCCAAGTTTTCCATGTTTCAGGTTCCTAGTTCATAGTTGTGGTGTTCACTAACCTAGGTTTATTTGCTGGCTAGCCGCCTCGGAAAAGCTAAGAACAAAAAATAGACAGAAACCAATGGAGTTTTATAGCAAGATCCACAACTACTGCCATTTGGTATAGTATTGATAATCATAGCAAGTTGCAGTCATTTGTTATAATAAATTCTCCTTTTTTGATAATCTTTACTTTTTAATCGCTTTTATTTACTTTTACGGGTTCTCTATCTACTTTTAAATTACACAAAAGGAAAAATATGTGAATGCATTCTGATTACCCCGACTCTATGTTTAGATAATAACCTACTAGCTCAACTGGAAGAGCATTGTGCAAATGCACAAAAGATGTGGGTTCGAATCCTACGTAGGTTAATTCATCTTTAATTTTTATGTTATGATATTTACTTTTAGTTTGAAAACATTTACTTTAACCTATATAGATTATTTTTAGTTTACTTTTGAGTATATATTATTTACTTTTGAGTTTTTTTGTTTACTTTTCGAATACTTCTTATTAATAATGCATCTTAAGTCATATACATCGTAAAGGTCTTATGTAGCTTCATGGTTGCTATTCAGTAGATTAGGCAGTAGATGTGTTGTACATGTACTTTAGAAATATTTTGATTTACTTTTGAATTTAGATGAGATACTTTTAAGTTATTATTATTTACTTTTGAGATACTTTGATTTACTTTTGAGTTTATTTTATTTACTTTTAGACACAACCTATGTAGGAATCGAACCTACATCCCCTATGCATTTGCATGGTGCTCTACCATTTGAGCTAATAGGTTTAAACGAATAAAAATATTGACGCTTCATTAATATTATTAACTTTACTTTTAGAGAGATTTAATTAACATTTAGATTAATTTAGTTTACTTTTGGAAAACAAAACAGGAAATAATAAACTTTGGCCAGGCTACCAAAGTTGAATTCAAAACCGAACCACCAGCCCTACACAACAATCCAGAACCCTACTGTTAGGATCCATATTCCACCCTTAATGAAGACTTACTGTGTCCCCAGATCTGACAACCAACACCCCCGGCTAGCCAAAATTGATTGCAACAGATCAGCATCGTCAATGCAACAGATCAGCACCGTCAATGCAACAGATCAGCACCCTCAATGAACGCAGAACACAGCTACCAAAACTGACCCGCGAGACAATCAACCTAAGTCAACTAATGTCAAAAGCATCATGCAATTTCTGCCGTATAAAGAAACCAGCAGCAAATAAGTCATCGGACACCATGCAAGTACGATTTATTTACTTTTGAGTTTACTTTATTTACTTTTGAGTTTATATTATTTACTTTTTAGATTTTTTTGAATTACTTCTTAGCATTTTCAGCTACTTATAAATGTCAATGTTTCCAAGAAGTTTCTGGTTCTGTTTGCTTAAGCTTTCATCGTCCTTCAAAACAGCAACACAGAAGAACCAAAAGATTCAGTTGTGAGCATTACTAAATTATGCATTCGCATATTAGGAAATCCAATTATAAACATTTACTATTACTATTATGACGAAAAATAAAAGATGAGGAGAAACATCTAAACCTTATCATTCTTTTCAAGCTGCTTGTCTTCCTTCCCGTCTTCGGACTTCAAACAGTTTTCTTCACTACTTTATTTACGGATTTTTCATGAAATACCCCCGAGTTTTGGCGGAATTCACCAAATGCCCCTCGACTTTCAGAAATACATAAATTACCCCTGTTTCAAAACATAATACACCAAATACCCTTATGACGTCATCAACCCTAATTAACCAATTTAACTCACCCATTAACCCATGTTTTACCAATTAATCCACTAAACTCCTAATTAACCCTTTTTTTTCTTTTTCTTTTTTCTCTTCTCTCTCCCCCCTCGTTCTTCATGTTTCTTCCATGGATCTCCATCTCCACCAAGATTGTTGACTTGCCAGCCGCCACCATCGCCGCCAAGCAACACTAACAACATTAACAACGACGGTAGAAGCAGGCCGGCAACATCACCACCAACTCATTTTCTCTCCTTTTGTTGCGACAAGTCCAACTCCATCAACCTCATCTCCCTCGGCAACTCCGACATCTCCATCAACAACTCCGACATAGCCATCAACAACTCCGACATCTCCCTCAACAACTCCGACATAGCCATCAACAACTCCGACATCTCCCTCAGAACCTCCATTAACAACCAGCTCTCCAAGAATGCAAATTAAGATCCGAAAATCGCATAGAAGAAAATCAAATACTAGAATCGCATAGAAGCAAAATCAATCAATTTTTTGGGCGAAATTCCCTAGCGTCCACCGTCGCTGCGCTGATTCCCCCGATAGAAGAAGAATCAGCCGAAGAAGTCGTAACCCTATGCATAGGCGGAGGCAGGAGAGGTGGGGAAGAAGGTGGTGGTGATTTGAGGAGAGAGAAATCGAAGTTGGTGGAGGAGGAAGTGGTGTTGGCTGGTGGTGGTGCAACGAGGAGGCACAAGAAGACGGACGGGAGAGAGGAGGGAACTGCAAGGTGGGGAGCAACGCTGCTTGAGGAGTAGAGGAGAAGAGCGACGAAAGCAGGGGAAGAGGGAGGATGAGTGGCTGAGTTTTGGCTCACTTTCTTTGAAGTTCTTCGTTCTTCAATTTTCGTTGATTCTCTTCAAATTTCTTCGAATTTGTTCAACTGCTTTGATTTTTTTTTTTTTTGCTTGGTTTGGCTTCAATGGAAGTGGTGTTTGCTTGGTGAGCTGATGGAAGGAGGAAGGAGGAAGGAGAGAGAGAAAAGAAAAAAATTGGGTGGGTTAGTGGGTTAATGGGTGGGTTAGTTAGGTTTGTTAATGGGTGGGTTGATTAGGGTGTTAATTAGGGATTAGATTGGTTAATTATACGTTAATTGGTCGATTATAGGTTTGATGACGTCATTAAAGATATTTGTTGTATTAAGTTTTGAAATAAGGGTATTTGGCGTATTATGTTTTGAAACAGGGGTAATTTATGTATTTCTGAAAGTCGAGGGGCATTTGGTGAATTCCGCCAAAACTCGGGGGTATTTCATGAAAAATCCGCTTTATTTACTTTTGAGTTTATATTATTTACTTTTTAGATTTTTTTGAATTACTTCTTAACATTTTCAACTACTTTTGAATCAGTTATATTTACTTTTACTAGTTTTTTATTTACTTTTAAATTTGAACAAAAGGAAAATTACATAAACCTATTTTTCCAAGTCTCCTCCCAGGTTTGTGCTACCCATTCTTCAGACCAGATTTCCCAAGCTCCTTAATGCCTTTCCCTTCACTTCCATTATCAAACTCGTCAACTATCTAAGAATCATCAATGTTATCATCCCTAACATCAGAATGGGACATATTCATGGCATCATAACTTTTCAAATCGTCGTCCTAGATCATCTACTGGAGAAGTTCCTGCCCTGACATTTTCTATCACCTAACCATCTTCTGAATCCTGCCTTTTCTATCACCTAATCATCTCGTGACACCTTTCCATAATCCGACCACATAAACATTTACTTTTGAGTCAAATTGATTTACTTTTTCTACATTTCTATCTACTTTTAAAGATTGAAGGAACACCACCAATCAACTACCCCAACAACAACACAAGAGTAAAACCTAAAGGTCCACCAACGGTAAATTAAACAGAGGGAAAAACAGAAACTATAGCACAATCAAGCACAACAAGCAAGCTTTAAACAGGCACTATTGACAGTTGCCACACCAGCAAAGAGCAACTCCCAATTTCCCCCCAACAACATAAACACACACACAGGATACTACTGAAAGTGGCCACACATATTAGATTAACTTCCTAGCAGGCAACGTAGGTCAACAATGGCAGCAGACCACCCTGGCATGACCAGCAACAGACTACCAGCCAAACTCAACCGTACAAAACAAAACAACAAGCCACGACAGCTCTAGCCATTTCAGACAACTATAAGACTGTGCACCACCCCCCTAGTCAACTAAGGCAACAATCAGCAGGTAGTGAAACCAACATCACAAAGTCAACCTTGGTCAGCTGACCATACCCCCTCGATCCATAAACTCAAAAGAAAAGAAGACTATGGGAGTTCAAGCCTATAAAAAGAATCAACTTGTAGTTAATTCTCCATCACCCTCATTCATTTTAGAACACAGATTAAGACTATCAGCAAAAGTAAACACAATATCATCAAAAGTAAACACAACATTGGCAAAAAAGTAAACACAAAACCAGCAAAAGTAAACACAACATCAAAAAACGAATTAGATTCGAAAACCTAATTTAACTTGATCGAAAATAGCTGAGTACCTGATTTTGATCATGATTTTACAGTGTCGTAGGAAATTTTGAATTAGTTTCCCCAAATTAAACAATTGGTCTTTGATTTCGCCCCAAAAGTCCAAAACGATGAAGAACCCCTAAATTGAAGCTGGAAATCAATGTAAAACGTTAGAAATTTTGATTTTGTGAAGAAATGAAGTGTAATTGTAGCTATTAGTTGACAGATTATAAATAAATTACGAAAAAATTTCCGAAAAATTTGAAGAAAAATGGAGAGCGTAGAGTTTGAAGAGAGAGGGGGCGAAATCGCTTACCAATATTTCTCTAGGAGGGAAAGAAGTTAGCGTGTTGGAGTTGGATTAGATTGAATCTCGGCCACTCGTTTCATCTCAATCTAACGGTAGATAGAGGTTCTCATCTTAAAGGAGGTTCTCACCAGAACCTGGTCCTATATATATATATATATATATGTATATATGGATTTACACTCAAATGAGAAGGGTACTTAAAATGAGAAGAATGAGAAAGAATGCTGGCCTTTAATTACCATGAGATCTGACGGTCAATAATTATCGTTTCATTAATGGCACTCGGGTAATTTAGCAGCAACGTATCTCGCACTGTCTTATTTATTTCCAATTGTAACCTAACTGTCACACCTACAGTGACACAACCCTACGTGATTGAACTAGGCCATAAATGAGACATTTTGTCACTGGCTGCCAAAAGACATCATATTTTGTCTCCCTCTCTCTCCTCTCATTATTCAATGTAAGCTTGAATCTACTTATTCAAACCCAACTCATTTATTCTTCTCTGATTTCTTTATCCTTCAATTTCTGCTCTTTCTCTCACTTCATCAAACCACCACCTTCCATGGCTGCTGCATCGTCGGGACACCCACTGTCGTCGGAGGCAGAGAAGGAGCAACGTAACTCCAATTGAATTCTTTGCTTCCAGCTTCTCCTATGCCTATCTCTGACATTCAAGGCCCTTAATCTTCCGGTAATTCGGATGTGAAGAGTTTCATGTTAGAATAGTCGAATTTTGCGCTAAATGAGTTCTTTTTCATGCTAAATGAGTAATAAAATTAATCAGATGAGCTCCAACAATGGCCATATGAGACCCACCTCTTTCTCTCTCCTCCATCTTACATTTTCAATAAGTACTTTCTCTCTCCCCATTATTATTTTTTTTGCTCAAATTTTTTAATGTAACAATTTATAATATGTTACATAAACAACATAATAGTATTTGTTCATTTGATCGAAATGCGCAAAGTATTTTTTTTGGTAATGGTGCTTAGTACTCCAATAGGAAATGCAGAGGGGAGAAGAACAACTTTGGGCAAATTTTATTAATTAATGTAGATAGCTAGGCAATACAATTTTGGGCGAATTTACTCATTTGCATCAAATGAGCAAAAAACAAATTAATGTAGATAGCTAGGCAAAACAATTTTGGGTGAATTTGCTCATTTGCATCAAATGAGCAAAAAACAATTTGCTCATTTAGTGAAATGAGCAAAAAAATGTGCTGATTTAGTGAAATGAGCAAACAAATGTGCTCATTTGCATCAAATGAGCAAAAAATAATTTGCTCATTTAGTGAAATGAGCAAAAAAAAAAAATGTGCTCATTTAGTGAAATGAGCAAAAAAAATGTGCTCATTTGCATCAAATGAGCAAAAAACGATTTGCTCATTTAGTGAAATGAGCAAAAAAAATGTGCTGATTTAGTGAAATGAGCAAAAAAAAGTTCAGATGATGTATATCTAATACATGAGAACACGCCCAATGATGTATATCATTCTTTCAAGTTGATCTACCCTGATTCATCCATACGTGTGGTATTTCTGTCTCCTCTAATTGTACTTTGAACAATTAAGGTTAATTAAGAGATTCAATTGATCGATCGGCATTCCTTCGATGATAGACTTATGGGCAGTCACACTCGATCTCCTCCTCCTCATCCTTTATCTCTCCTCGCTCTATGCTCCGCCCAATCAAACCGCAAGTTGCACCACCACCATGAACAAAAAAAAAATATTGTGAAACATTTGAAACAAATGATGAAAATATATTCATGTTATTTTGAAGCTTCATGTGATTCTTATTCTTTGATTTTGATTAAAGATGATAATAAAATGGTGACATTGGGTGGGTTTTTTTTATTTAAGGATATTTGGTGGGGCTTAAATCTAATTTATGCCGAGAACAGAGGAGGAAATGGCGTGAGGGATGGAGGAGAGAGAAAGGAAGTAGGTGTGGGTTTTGTGATTTTTTGGTCCGGTTCAAATTACAAAGTCTCGGATAGTCTGATGGATGTTTTATTGTGTTTTTAAGCTCGTTACACGCGTCATTTGTAGGTCGTCAGATCTATTTATTTGTACGGTGGAGATTGTTTCTCATCCTTCTCATTATAAGAATCTTCTCATTGGAGGGTGACCTTAAATATATATATATATATATATATATATACATACTAGTTGTTGGATCGTGCGCCAGCGCGCACGATCCCCCAAGGTATACAAAATCATTTTGTAAAAATATTTCGTAAAAGCGAGGAACAACCTATTTGTGTTAAACACAAGAAGCATAATAAATGTTAGAAATGATATGCAAAAGTGATATGTAAGATATTAATAGTTCGAAGGAACAATAGCAAGCCAAAAGATGATATCTCCTAGAAACATGAGATTTCAAACTCCTCCATGTTCCTAAAAAATAACCTAACCACAATACATAGAGTTAATGCTACTATAACAAGGTTTAACATGCGATTACCGAAGGTAGAAAAATACAATTATTTAGATGATAAATATTGATTTTCAATCGGTTATATAAAATAAATCTTGTTTAAGCAAATAAGTTCAAACAATGTTTGTTTCAACAAATTTGAAAACAAAATAGAGTAAATTACACAAACAAAGAAAATAATTACAAAATTTGAATTCCTCGAAGTTGATATTAAGTTGTGATATTCTTCACCATCATCTCTGTTGTGATATTCTTGGCCATCATCTCTGCTTCCTCATCAACCACAACCAAGATTTATGTGGGGATGACATTATCACCGTTATCCAATTTGCCGACTAATACACAATCTATTGAAGGAAATAGTGCCCTTGGTCCAAGTATGCATATAATATTAAGTATAATAAATGCGGTTCAGTATTAATTAACAAGTTAATAATTCAGTGAGATCAAGTGAGCTGAATGCCTAGCTAGAGGCCGCTTCAGTTCAAGTGGAATTAATTATATTAATCCACAGCTTACTCTTGACTGAACCCGTAGGGTCACACAAATAGTACGTAAACGGATCAAGTATTTAATGGAATTAAATACTCCATCTATGGATATTCGGAATCGACGGATCTTGGTTTCAGTGGGAGCTGAGATCGTCACAAACAAGAAATGAATACTCCGGAAACGATGATATTGCCGGAAACGGAAATATGGATTGTATCGGAAATATAAATATTATCCAAGTCGTAGATGTTGCCGGAAACGGAAACATGGTACGTATCGGAAAATATTATCGGAAATGGAAATATTGCCGGAATCGGAAATATTGCCGGAAACCGAAATATTGTCAGAATCGGAAATATTATCGGAATCGGAAAATAATTCCGGAAACGGAAATATTAAATATTTGTTCGAAACGGAAATTAATTTCGGAATCGGAAATATTAAATATTGTTCGTATCGGAAATGAATTCCGGAACCGGGAATTTAATCGGAAGAGCATCGTATGAATTAGCATCGGACGAGGCTTGCTAGACGAAGGCCCAGCACGAAGCCATGCCCACGCCCAGCAAGCCGAGCGCCCAACACGAAGGCCACAAGCCTCGCCAGGCCCAGCGCAAGGCCAGGCCCAGCAAGGCTGCTGGCGCGCACGCTGAGCGTGCTCGTGGGCTGCGAGGCAGCGCTCCTGCGTGTGGGCCGCAAGGCCTGCGCGGTGTGTGCTTCCCTCGTGGTCGTGCGACGCTCGTGTTTGTAACGAATCCTAATCCTATCAGAGTTCGTGCATTGATTAAATCCTAATCCTAAAAGATTAACTTTATTATTTAGAGTTCTAATAGGATTCTAATTAATAAATCCATATCCTAGTTGGATTATAATTCCCTTCCATAAAATCTATAAATAGGTGCCTAGGGTCACATATTTATATCGAGATTTGAAGTATTCAAAAGGTAAGATTTTCAAGCAAAAATCAGCCAAACACTTGCAACCCATATTAGCCGAAAATCCTAGTAACCTTAAGGGCGATTCTAGTTGGTCAAGCTTAAGGCGGATCCGGACGTGCTGTGGACTATCTACGGAGAGACGACACTTGGAGTCCTAAAGACTTGTTCTTGTTCGGTTCGGGCGCAGCTAGGGAGGGCACGCTACAAAGTGTATGCATCTGAATTATGCTAAATGATTGTGTAAATAATACGTTTCCTGGCTTTATGGTTTTTCCGCATGATTTATGTTTATTCATATGTATCATAACCTAACAGTGGTATCACGAGCCTCTTATTATTTTCATAATCTAAATTGCGTGAACATGATTAAATTTTACAAATTTGCAAAGAATTAAAGGGGTGATTAATTTTCGTAATTAATTGCAAATTGCGTTTATTTAATTTTATGTACGCAGTTTTTCGGCAGTTCCTTCGTCACTCATCCAAATCGAGTGATTTTTGTGTCAATTCCGCATGTAAAAGGCATTCTAAAATTTTGACAAAAATAATGTTTTTCGGCCGAACCCAGAATTCCCAAATTCGAAGCCTAACTATGACTCTTCGGAGGTTTTAGTTTTTCGAACGCAAAAGTTTGTAAATTTAAGATGTTAAATTAAGTATTTGCGATTCTTGTTGATAAATCTTGAGTTTTTTTATTGACCTACTGTAATGTTTAACAATTATGAATGCCTAGACTTGTTAATTATACAACCTAACTTGTAATTATGATTAATTTGTTGAAATTCGAATAATTTAGAATTGATTTGATTTTCATGATTAATTAATACTTTAATTAGGTACCAATGATTAAAATCCACCATAAAAATTGTTAATTTATGTTAATTTTTTAATTTTTATGACCTAGATTTGAATCCATGTTAATCGGAAATTAATTGATTAATAAATTTTCGATTTTTCGCCCTAAAATTATGAAATTAATAAGATTTATTAATTTGTCATTAATTTTGGAAATAAAAGTTTTAATTTTTATGCAATTCGCTCATAAAACTTGCACGCACAAAGCAATGGACGCTACATGTTACCCTTAAGGGGTGTTGTATAGTGCGGGCATGTGACGACGAGCAAGGGAGCTCGTCGCCCATGCGGTATGATGCAACGAGCAAGAGCCATGGCACACGAGCACAAGGCAGCACGCTGCCCTGTGTCGAGTGCTTTGCGCATATGGGCGAGTGGGCAAGGGCGAAGGGCCAAGGCGCAAGCCTTAGGGCAGACGCGTGTGGGCAGCAAGCGTGCTGCGCCATAGAGCGCGCTGCCACACCCAACAAGCAAGCAGACGCGAGGCAAGCAGGCGCGGCGAGCGAGTGGGCGTGCGCAGCGTGGCCTGCACTGCTGCGTTGCGTGTGGCCTGCTTGCGTATTGCTACACGAACACTTGACGGGGCTTGGGCGCAAGCCCAAGTGCTCGCCGTGTTACGATTGTCGCGTTTTAAATTTTAATTTGAGGTTTTCAGTTCAAGTAATTTTCATTAATTTTAAAATTAATAATTTAAATTGTTTTCTCGGGTTTTAATTTTGAATATTATAATTATTATAAATTCTATTTATACTAATTATTTTACTAAAATTAAACCTTGATTTAATTTAAATTCGACTGAAAACAAATTAAATAAGTGGATTCAATTTTAAATTTATATGAGCTTTAAATTTTAATTAAATTTGTATGTTTCCGTTAGACTAGAAATACATTTTTATGTTTAAAATTAGTAAAGCATATAAAGTTATTGGTTTAAGTGGGAGCAATTTTAGTCATAAACTCTTGATTAGACTTACAAATCCTTTAAGGTTAAACAACTTGATTAGAATTAATAAGGACTGAATAATTGGTAGATTATTGGTGCCCTTGATTAATGGCTGCAAATATTTATGTGATGCATAACGTGTTTTACTAACCAGCTATGTGGGTCATTCATGATAATGAATGGGTGAATGGTATATATTGTATATGTACTGTTTTGCAGGTTATGAAGTGACTAGTATGACCCAAATAGGATAGAAAATATGGTCTGCGTACCATTAATTTGAATGTAATTGGTCTAAAGCACCAAATTTGTTTTTCAATTAAAATATGGTCTGCGTACCATCAAATAGTTGTAATTAGTTTAAGTATAGCTTATCCTATTTGAAGAAAATGGCGCCTCCCACGGAGATTTTCAAGACGGACTTTGAAGTTGAAGCTTCAAGATGAAGTCGGGCCATACTAGATCACATTTATCTTATGCATGCTTTAAGTTATTTATTGCTTTTAAATATGTCTTAAATATGCATGAGATCGAAGCTTGATTATGTTGCATGATTAAGGATTTTAGTTCACTTAAAATCTAACCAACATAGTAAGAGCCTTAAGTTCCAAACTTAAAAATTGAGTTAAAAGGTGCCATGCCAAAATAACACTTACTTGGATATCCTTTTTTCATCGATCTTAGTAATAGTTTTCCGCCATAGCGAGGTGTTACTTATCGATACTAAAGGGGTAAGGTACACAAATAATTGTGAGTACATGTTAATTTTGGTGAAACTCAACGATATAAGTAAGGAGTCCTTTTATGTCGTGGCAAAATCGATAGGTTTACCTAATAAGTTCTTAGACGTACCTATCAACCAAGAGTAGTTTCTAGACTATTAGCAAAAGGCTTTTGCTTACCTAAAATGTTTTAGAATTGAGTCAAAATACATAATGTGCTTAATTCTTCAATGGTTTTAGGGTCTTGGAATCATCTTATTCACACCTGCCGGAACAATAAAAATCAAATAAAATGCCAATAACTTGTTTAAATTGCATGATTGCTTTAATTTTCAAGTTATTACTCATGATAAATGTTTAGACTTTGCCTGCTTCAATGTATGTTTTAATTATTGTTTATAATTAAATATCTTACACTGCAGTAAATCCTTTAGAAGGTAACAGTAACTTTCCTCGATTGGTAGTGAATCCAAGAACGATTCACGGAAATGAGAGAAAATGAGAAATTTAAATGTACGTTTCTTATAGCGACTTTTATGGTTGTTTTCGAGTATCAAAGTCGAATGGTAAACCGATTGGTGCTTGTGAATTCAAAATACAATGTAGTTTTGAGATCATAAAGCATTGAGTTTAAACACTCAGCCTTACCAATGATTAATAACCTAATATCTTTGTCCATTTAATTCACGAATGAGTCTAGTCCCTAGACATTCGAAGGGATCGATGCTTAGAGAACTTTAGAAGCTTCTGGTAAGATCATCTAGTTGAAACTTAATATTCAACATAAAATGGTAAGAACTTTGTTGGAGTGACATTGGACATGTCTAAACAAAGTATAAAAGTCAACACTAGAGAATTCAATTCTTAAGGCTATAAGAAAGGGTACAAGAAATAGGAAAACAAGGAACAAGTGAAAGGAATTTACAATTTCGTTTCTACCTAAAAGTTCATGTTAAAGAGAAGTAACCTAGCAATCAAACTTCCTTGGTATCATATACCGCTTGAGGTTCTTACTTCGGTAATAACTCAAACAATGGAAGCTAGGATACACTAATGACCTACAAGTGGGAAATGAAGCATGGCAATGCTACATTAGTTATAGGGTCATCTAGTTTGTTTTAAGTCCTTTCAAGGGCTGGAACTTAATGGCTTTTTTGTTCCATAATCAGCATACCTAAATTTCTGCTTCAAACACAGAAAGACTCACATTCAGAAGAACAAAAACAATGCTTGTTTGTTTGTTTATTTGAATGAAATGGTCAATTACGGATTGAGTCAATCTGCTTGATTAAAACAAACAACTCTTTAACAATAAGAACCTTACTAGGGTCAAATCAATCTCTTGATTTGAGTTCCACTAATCTTTGGCATTGTTGCTTAGACCATATCAACAAGTTAAAATTCATAAGCTCTATTTAAATGGACTTTTGAAAGTTGATTGATTTCTAGATCAATTCAAGACAAGCTAGTCTTACTTGTTGAAAGTAACAAAAGATATGAACTATTGTTAGAACACCTAGACAATAGAGTTCAAAGCAAAAGAAAGATTTTATGACTTTATTATTTCACATGGATTTGAGTGAATATAGGTTTATTTACTCAATGTGATATAAATTTGAATCTGTTTGGCTAGTTCAAAGATTCAGAAGTATAAAATCCACTTGGCAAGAAATCATAAAGATCTAGGTTAGATCATGTTGTTGATTACTTATACCAAGAATGATCATCAATGATTGTGTGTTGTAATTTCACGATCTAGCTCCATAAGATATGGCATATCTACGTTAGAATGATCGAAGTCAATTAGTACTTGATTCGATCAATGATGAATCATAAAGACTTTCCTATAATTTCTAAAACAAAATGCTCAACTACCACAAAACTAAACCAAATTCGTCAAAGCTATTGAAAAGTAATTTCAGAATATCTTTTCATAATATATCTAAAGAATTCCTAAACTCAGTGGGAGCTTAGCGTTTGTTATTCAACAAACTAAGGCCCAAGAATAGATATATGTTTCATTGTGATTTATTCAAATGAGACACAAGGGTATTGTTTCTACCACGAATTTTTGAGAACATAATGTTTGTTTGCTCGAAATGATGTCCTTTTGGAGATTCGTTTCCAAAATGACAAGTGGGAAAAAAATAGACCTCGAAAGTCTTCGAGGCGAACAACAAACATAAACGGACATTTTGGAAGCTTTTCGAAGTTCTTTAGAAAATCCGAACACGTATTCTTTAAGGACTTTAGAAGTGGCTTTAAAGAATAGACATCTCTTCAAGGAGAACAGAATATTCAAAGGACTTTCAAGTGGCTGTTGATATTCTATTGTTTGATCGATGTTCTATACCCTAGTAGGCATAGAGTTCAAGTCACTAAAACTATGAGATTATTCTATTAGATAGGGAAGAAACATGGAGTTCAGGTCACTATGCAATTCTTCTATTAGATAGTGAAGAAACCTACAACTTACAGTCAAACTATTATCATGTAGATTAATGAGTTTGTGACTTGTAAGAAAGCTATGACGAAACCCAGATTCCCTAAAATGGTTAGAGGCCATATATAGACTCAAATGTTTTAAATAGTTAGAGGCCATAAAACATACTCAATGTTTTGATGACAAAATTGAAATTTTGTTGATTTGCAAGAATAGTTTCACACCTATTGGTTGCAAGTTTGTTTTAAGGATAAAAACCACCAAACATGAAATTGTGTTCACACACAAATCTAGATTAGTTGCTAAAGGTTACAAGCAAATTCACGGTGTGGATTGTGTTGAAACCTCATGCAAAATCGTAATGCTTAAGTCTATAATTCAAGCAATGATTGCTTATTGGTACATATGGCAATTGGATGACAAAACGTATTCCTCAATTAAATGTTGGAAGAAAACTATGTACATGGCATGTCATAGGATTTGTGGATCCAAATAATGCTTGAAATGAATGCTAGCTTATGAAATCTAAGTACAGATTTAAGCAAACAATTGGGAATTGGAATTGTATTTTAGTGAAGCTAATAAGTAGTTTAGTTTTATAAAATGTACATTATTCTTATAGATATATAAGAAGTTTAGTGGGAGTACATAAAACTTAATTGGTCTTATGTGTATCACACACATATCTCTCTATTGTGAAATAACATTCAAATGCTAATAAGTTAGGTTTGAAATTATTCATCAATGATGGACCAAGGCGAAACTTAGTACATACTGGGTATTAAGATCTATTTACAAAGATCTTATGATATTGTTTTAGATTAAGTAATGGCATTTACTAAATAAAACACGAAAGACTCCATTGGAGATATTCCACCCATATGAATAAATCTAAGTAAAGAATGTTTGAACTATGTATAAGCAATTACTAAGTTAAACATCAAAGAGTCTAAATGAGATTCTTAACCTATATTATATGTCAAAGAATTTAGCTGGAATTAGTATCTACTGAAACTAGATGAGCTAAAATTACATGAATATAATTCAATTGGGAATTATTCTGCAAAAGAATTTATCATGTATGATATAATATGAGGATCGCCAAAAACGTATCTTATGGCTTTAAGCATGACGAACATATACCAGTCTCTATTGATCTAAGTGAAGATCAACTAGATTGAGATCAAGAAAAACTTATGATACTCGAAAAGGTACATAGGAACAGTTCTTGACTCAAGGAAATAAAGATATGCTAAATATTGATGCTCTACGCATAAACACTGGCAAATGATCAAGAAAGATCCCTTTGGAGTTAACCATTGACAAAGACGAGCTAAAGAGCATCGTGTTTTGAAATGGCAACATGGATTGGAGACCATGAGTTGTTGCGTGGGAAATTAAATATTAATTTTTATGTTCTAAGATATAGCTGGAGAGTCTTCCACATATCCGTGAACTGTTTGGATAAGAAAATCCAAACAAAGCATCACTAGCAACCTAAACAGTTGAAGTAAAAGTACTTATTGCCTAAGAAGCAATAAAAAAGGGTTGTTTACGTTAAGAGTTTTTCACTAAACTTGGGTAGATCACATGTCTGCTAACTTGATGGTTCTTCATTGCAAAATGCGTAGAACCACTCTTGCAGTAAGAAAGACTAGATCACTTAATAAACAAACTCAAAAGATCTTATCGTCCTATCTCGAAGAACATTCGATGTTAAGGATATTAAGATTGGCAAAGCATGATAACTAAACCTATGCAACAAGTGAGAAACAACACTCACATTGTGGCACTGGAAATAAAAGCATAGTTTTGAATTCCACTAGTTGTTTTAAAGATGGGTTCGAGGCCCATGGTTGTAAAACATTGGGGTTGAACATTTATCATATATGAAATATATTTTCATATTCCATTTAATCTTGGTTTAGTATTAAATGATGAGTCCCTTCAATTTGACGATATATTCAAGATAGACTGTCAGGATTAGTCCTGTGACTAAGAAATGTCTATCAAGTGAACTTGAATGTCAAAAGTTGAAAATGGTCCCTGGTCGGACTTTTCTATAAAATTGGACGCATAGAAAATGTTAGACGACTATAATGCAAGATGACTAGTAGTTCTGTTTCTTGAAGTATATGAACATGGCAATGTCATAATCATTTGCATAGATACTTACTTTGGGAAGACTAGTATCGGACAGACCTATGAAACTTTACTGTAAGAGATGAAAATCTGTCATAAGTAAATTTCATTAAAATTATTAGACACTTAATCCTCAATACCTGAGTGATTTGAGATTACTTGTTTGAGAACTGGTTACTTTGACGTTGACCAACCATCGCACCGTAAAAGGAGGCTATAAAGGCAACGCTCAGGTAATCACCTATCAAACGAAGTCTAATCTCAAGATCGCAAGATTGGGATTGTCCTCCCATAAATCGGGATGAGATGCTTAAAAGTTGTACAAGGCCACTCGGAGAGCTAGAAACTGTAAAATGCATGGCCGTGCTCGGATGAATCATAGGCTATGATTATCTGTTTATTTGATCAGTTGAACTCTGAAACCGAGAAACACCTCTGGACATAATAAGGATGACAACTCTTACCTTATGTTCAAGAGCAAGCATCGAGCGACAAAGGAATTAGGAAATGCACACTTGTCCTTAGGGACAAGTGGGAGACTGAAGGAAATAGTGCCCCTTGGTCCAAGTATGCATATAATATTAAGTCTAATAAATGCGGTTCAGTATTAATTAACAAGTTAATAATTCAGTGAGATCAAGTGAGCTGAATGCCTAGCTAGAGGCCGCTTCAGTTCAAGTGGAATTAATTATATTAATCCACAGCTTACTCTTGACTGAACCCGTAGGGTCACACAAATAGTACGTAAACGGATCAAGTATTTAATGGAATTAAATACTCCATCTATGGATATTCGGAATCGACGGATCTTGGTTTCAGTGGGAGCTGAGATCGTCACAAGCAAGAAATGAATACTCCGGAAACGATGATATTGCCGGAAACGGAAATATGGATCGTATCGGAAATATAAATATTATCCAAGTCGTAGATGTTGCCGGAAACGGAAACATGATACGTATCGGAAAATATTATCGGAAATGGAAATATTGCCGGAATCGGAAATATTGCCGGAAACCGAAATATTGTCAGAATCGGAAATATTATCGGAATCGGGAAATAATTCCGGAAACGGAAATATTAAATATTTGTTCAAAACGGAAATTAATTTCGGAATCGGAAATATTAAATATTGTTCGTATCGGAAATGAATTCCGGAACCGGGAATTTAATCGGAAGCGCCTCGTACGAATTATCATCGGACGAGGCTTGCTAGACGAAGGCCCAGCACGAAGCCAGGCCCACGCCCAGCAAGCCGAGCGCCCAACACGAAGGCCACAAGCCTCGCCAGGCCCAGCGCAAGGCCAGGCCCAGCAAGGCTGCTGGCGCGCACGCTGAGCGTGCTCGTGGGCTGCGAGGCAGCGCTCATGCGTGTGGGCCGCAAGGCCTGCGCGGTGAGTGCTTCCCTCGTGGTCGTGCGACGCTCGTGTTCGTAACGAATCCTAATCCTATCAGAATTCATGCATTGATTAAATCCTAATCCTAAAAGTTTAAATTTATTATTTAGAGTTCTAATAGGATTCTAATTAATAAATCCATATCCTAGTAGGATTATAATTCCCTTCCATAAACTCTATAAATAGGTGCCTAGGGTCACATATTTATATCGAGATTTGAAGTATTCAAAAGGTAAGATTTTCAAGCAAAAATCAGCCAAACACTTGCAACCCATATTAGCCGAAAATCCTAGTAACCTTAAGGGCGATTCTAGTTGGTCAAGCTTAAGGCGGATCCGGACGTGCTGTGGACTATCTACGGAGGGACGACACTTGGAGTCCTAAAGACTTGTTCTTGTTCGGTTCGGGCGCAGCTAGGGAGGGCACGTTACAAAGTGTATGCATCTGAATTATGCTAAATGATTATGTGTAAATAATATATTTCCTGGCTTTATGGTTTTTCCGCATGATTTATGTTTATTCATATATATCATAACCTAACATCTACTACCAATTAGAAATTGAAATTACAAACCCTAGAATTTGTTTTTAAACAAAAACAATCAAATTATGAAATAAAACAGGAAATTGTAAGTATTAACCTTGCAAGAGTTGCAACGATCATGTTTTGTAATAACACATAAACCTTCAACCGCAATTTTGAGAGCTACAACAGTTTTATACCCAATTTTTCAGTATTAGAAATAAATGACATTGATCAATTTAAAATTCAACAAATTGAAACTTTAAAAAGAGAGGAGAGAGAGAGAATTTCTAACTAACAATGGAGAATTGTCAAAGCGAGGAAAATGTAGCCTTCATAAAGAACACCATAGGAGATCTCCTAAAAAAACCCATAGGAGATGTCCTAAAAAAGCACTTATCGCTAATGCTGCTAACTAATAATATCCCCTTGATATAATGTAGTACATAATAGTTCTATCAACTCTGCACAAGATATCAACTATAGCTAGCAGCATTTTAGCAAGAAATCAGGGGTTCCAAGATGATGCAGACACTATCATACCGATGTCTTAGATTTAGCCCGTTTAGGTTGCCCCAATTAGGTGATCAGGTTTGTAAATATGTGCCTTAAAATCACACCTTGTCCTAGTACAAGTAGTTATGGGGCTCATAGCAGAGGGACTTAGTTTTCTAGGGTAGATAACCTATCCTACAAATGCTAACTAATGCTTTTTAGATGATTAGGGGATTGGGCCAGTAATGCGTATGGCCACTTAAAGCCTTAAACTACTATTTCATTCTTTTTCTTGATTTTTCCTTGGCTAGGGAATGTGGAGAACTGGAGGTGACATTTAATTGGATCATTTGTGTACATTTCTTGCTCTGAGTGGTCTTTGTTTTAGCTACCGATTTGTGTTTAACTTGGTTTCTGGTTTCTGTTTTTGGTCGTGGTCTATTAAAATTTCACTGAAGAAGAAGCAAGGATGAAGATATACTCTGTCTCTACCAGACATTATTTTGCCTTTGGTGCCTTGGTGTCGGAGGAATTAACATACAAGCTTAAAGGTTTTACTTCATTTGCTTAAAAGCCAATTCAGCATCTGGTTTGTGAAAAGTGAAAAGCTAATGGGTTTGTTCCCTCTGTTTTATGTTTCATGCAGAGTTGCCAAATGTTCGTTGGGTCCTTCCTGACTCATACTTGGATGTTAAAAACAAAGACTACGGGGGTAAGAAAACGATATATTTGATAGCTTTTTGGTTATATTATTTTGTAGATGGGACATTATGCGATTCTTTGGTATTGGTTTTGAAATCTATCTTTGTTGTTCTTTAGTGCATTACTGCAATATGCTTTGAACTTTGTTAAAGTAGTTTGATTTTTTGGTCTAATGCTGCAATTAGTTGGTTATTGGACCTGGGAAGGATACAGTAACATATTGTGCAATTGATGGATAAAGATAAGATCAAAATAAAGAGTCTAGAGGGATAACAAACAAGTAATGTAATCCAAAAAACCGGTTTCATTAATATAAGAGCACCTAGCGTGTATTGTTACAGTGAAAAAACTCTTCCTACCAAAAACTGGTCAAGAAATGTACAAAATCCCACGGCTATAGAAAGCAAGATACGTTGAGGTGAAAACAAACCATACAAAAGAAACCCACCAAGCCAAGAAGAGGGCAACCTCTTTAACAAAAGCCGAGCATGGTAGCAAAACACATGCCACTTCAAAGTTCTCAAATAAACCCTCATCAACTTGAGACAATCCCAATGAAAGAAGCACCAATGCTGCCGGTGCAAAAAATTGTATAACCGCGAGGCACAAGTAATGATTGTGCAGGAAAACCTTCGCCCTACTATATTCCGTATAAGGAACCACACTAGCGTGCAACCTTTGGTACCACGATAACACTGCCTCGTTCAAGAAAGTTTGCACGTACCAACGCAATGCAATAACTTGCAACAACCCCGAAAGAAGCAAACACAACAGCCTAAACTTAACAAAGTCGGGTTCGGACATACCCACATTGCCAACCAAACTCGAACTCACCCCATTTCTACCACCGTCAATGTTTTTGTTAACAAGAAGTTCGCCAAACAGGTTGATCCAAAGCAAGGAAGTGAACCCCAATAGCAAATAGTATGCACAGAAGATAACTTGAGAAAACCATCCACATGAAATTATAGGCAAATTACATCTTATTTGATCCGTTCCCAGCCAAAAGGCTCGAGCATTCTTACCCGCGGCCAAGTACAAAAACCCGGTGATAAAGCCCGAAAGGAGGGACACAAACAGCTTCCCATATCCATCAATTGAGCTAAATTCAAAGTCAAACAACCAAGGATACACCCCAACGCAGATCACAAGAGATGCAAAAAACCCCAATGCTCCAATCACTAACCCTAACCCCCTTTCAGACCTCTTAAACGTAGATCTTTCAATGGAAACACGAAACAAGGAAATCAAAACCCTAAAAAAACCTAAAACCCCAATCACAATTGGAACTAAAGATCCGCTCTTCAAAACCCCAGAAGTCGTATAATCATCATCAACATTGTCTTTATCATTATCACTTTCACCCACATTCAAAATCAAATACTTGTGCAACAAAAAGCAAGTAAAGGCAACAACAAAGCAATTAAAACTTCTAAAACTATCAAAGTAAAGGCGAGAACAAATTTGAGCATCACCTAATCTCAATCGAAAGATCTGAGCTTTAGTCTCATCAAACTCGAACAATTTCTCCCTGGGTTTCTTCCTGTTCCTTAGCTCAGAAGATCCATTAACATTCTGATCAGAAGGTCTTCTAATGGCGACTTTGGGCCCAGATGATTGGGTTTGATTAGTGAGGTTAGCATCATCTGGGTGGATGTAAGTGTTGAGACCGTGGAGAATTAGAGATGGGAGAGAGATGAAGTAGAGGATGATTGAGAGTGATAGTGAGAGGATGATTTGGAAGATCAGGTTCTTGTATGAGAAGAACAAGTGTATAATCAGAAAACAGAAAAGAGAGAGTGAAAAAAAAAATTGTGGAAATTTGTTGCTTATAAGGTTTGAACCTTGGTTGATTGGAGAAGTATGATAGAGCTTGCAAAGGGAAGGAATACAAAATATTTCCTTAGGAATAGTGAATTTCATGAATTTGTGACTCAAAATACTATTGATAAGCATAGTGTTGCAAATGTGAGTATTTTAAAGGTTATATATATATATATATATATATATATATATATATATATATATATATATATATATATATATATATATATATATTTACACTCAAATGAGAAGACACCTTATAATGGGAAGAATGAGAAGGAACCTCGGCCTTTCGATGAACACAATCTAGCGGAGCAAATTGTTTCCGCGTTACTGATTGTTCTTTCAAACGGAGTAACGATTACTTTAAAAATAAATTGCAACTTAATTATGTAGTAGCTTTTCCTAAAATTAGTCCACGTGTTGTGTAACTTGTACCCAGTTGCTGCAATATGCTCATCTTTGTCTCCCCTCTCATTAATTGAAGCTATCATGGAACTCAAAACTTTAAAACTTACATATTCAATTTCCTCTCTCCTCTCGTCCTTCCACCAGTTGTACCACCACCACCATAATATTGCTTAACCAACCAACTTCCATTTTTACTCATGTGAAGTAACCACGAAGGGGAGAAAATACTTATTGAAAATGAAAGATGGAGGAGATAGAATTATAGAAAGAGGCGGGTCTCCTATATATCTCCAATGTTGTAAATTTGCTCGTCTGATTTGTTTTTTTTTTTTCTAATTCGAACACTTTTTTGCTCATCTACATGAAAATTTTGCTCATTTAAACGAAATGAGTAAAAGAATTTGCTCATTTAACGAAATGAGTAAATTTTTTTGCTCATTTATCGAAATGAGTAAAAAAATTTGCTCATTTAAACTAAATGAGTAAAATTTTTTTGCTCATTTATACTAAATGAGCAAATTATTTTAATTACAAAAACTGGGCCATTTTTCTGAATCTCACCTTCTTCTCCTTCCAGACTAGATTGACATTATTGTAAGTCCCCTTTTATTCTTTGAACTATATGCCATTTTGATGGAAAAAAAAATTCAGAAACTCATTTCAGTTTTTGCCCAATAATAAGAACCTAATTAAGCATAAAATAAAAAACATTTTTCCCAGTAATAAGAACCTAGTTAAGTAAAAAATCAAAAACAATAATATTAATTCATATATTTAATTTGCTTGCTTCAACCTCTTATAACTTGCTTCATAATCAATCACGATTTCAATGGAACCCCACCAAAACCAAATCTAGTAACAAAGAAGAAATGGAAGATCTCATGTTGCATAATTTATTTATTGCAAAGGAGTTAAAAATAGAGGAGAAAGGAAAATGGAGGAGAAAGACAGAAAAATGGAGGAGAGAGAAAATGGGGGTGAGTTTTATTTGACTGGGTTTAAATATGGAAGAAACAAAATTGAGGAAGGAAGAAATCCACGTGAACAATTAATGGTTCATTTGGCCGACCAGCTGTCAACTACGGAGTAATTTGTTTCTCTTCAAAGGCACATTTACCATTGTGCCATTAATGACACGCGAATATAAGTCGTCGGATTTAACTCCCGCAACATCCCAGATAAACAATTCTTAGCCACTTTAATTTTATATTAAATAAATCAAAGTAACTACAAATACTCCAAAAAGAACCAAAGTTGACCACGAATGTTTAGAGTTCTAAAATAAGGTTTAACCAAAAAAAAAAAAAAAATTCTGATGAGTCCAATATAAACAGATAAAAATTTGTAAAATAAACAAAAGGATAAAATTTGGAAAATAAATAAAAGATAAACGGTAAAAAATTCATAAATTTCAATTATATAAAGCCATGAGAATTAGTTTCATATGTCAATCATATCTCCCGCAACCCTATGTATTTCATCTTTTGTTGAATGAATGTGTTTTGATATAGGTATATATTTAGAGTTGATATTACGTTCATTTGTACATACTTAATATTATTGTTCATTATGCAGGGTATTGTGGTCGTTGTTTGAGAGTCGTAGCCAAAGACTCGAAGGGAGTGATATTTGCCGCCACCAGTTATGCTTTCTTATTTAACAACTTTAAAATTTTAGTACTAAGCATTTTGTTTATTAATTATTATAATTATGTACATGAATAATTCTCCATATAAATCAAGGTTTAAGTTTGTAACAAACTATCATACTCTAGGTTTAGTACGGAGTATTTAGTATGTGTCAATCTTTCAATATTTAACAAAGCTTAAAGTGTTGTTCATTAGTTCATTAAGATACATATTTATATACATTTTCTTTTTGATGATCAGATACATGTTTATATAATTATTATTTTTTGGTGATCAGATACATGTTTATATATGTATTTTTTTTTTGGTGATCGGATACATGTTATATGAGATTAGCATATAAGAGCGCAAATCGTAAATACAGAACGTGAAGTTTAGCTAAGGAGATTGAAGGTTCAGTCATGCCAATAGATAAGGCAGCTGAAGCAGGAAGCAATGGAAAATTTATCGACCGCATAGTTTCAATTGATAGCAGTTATAATGCTCTTGCTGCAAAGATGAACTCTCCTCTTTTAGATAGACATGGGTGACGACTCGCCCAAAAAGAAATTTGGTAACATGCATGCATGTTGAAGAAGTTTGAGGTGTTGTGGAAGGAGGGTAAAAAATAAGACTCTTTTAAAATGCTAATTGTTCTGTTGTGCTTAAATATCTTTTTATATAATATGTTTTATGTTTTTTTTAGAATATGAGAATTCAACTCAAAAATCAATTGAGTTTTTAAAGTCTATGGAGTTTTTTTTTTAATGGAATAGACTTTTTTTTTAAAAATAGAATCCTATAAAATAGACTCTATCGTTTATTATTCATCTGATCAAGATTAAACTAAAGATAAAGTTAGTAAATTCTACTCGACAAAATTTTGTTAGATAAGATAAAGTTTATATTTATCTATTGCATCAAGTTTTATATCATCCAATCACAAAAAGTACAGAATAATTTTCACGAAGCGTATTTGTGGTTCAAAGTTAACGTGATCAAAGATAAATATCCTCTATCCTAATCGCCCTTTAAAAAAATCAAAGATAAATATGTATAAAAATTAAAAGATAGGATCATGATATAAAATTTAATTTGATGTCTACCTTAAGTAGTCTATATCATGTTATACTTCTTATTGTCACAATACATAAAAAGAAACCATCCCCGTACCATTTAATTTGACATTTTCTAAATACAAAACCTTATGGTTGAATAATATTACGCTATAAATCAGCTAATAAAACAGAAAGAAAAAACAATTAAGTTTACCCGTGCATCGCACGGGTTTCAAATCTAGTAATGCATATTTATGAGATTGTTATATACGCAGTACACGAAGTACATATACTCCCTTAGTATTTATTTAAGAGATTCACTTGGCGGGGTACGGGTATTAAGAAAAAGAATTGAATGAAATAAAATAATAAAGCAAGTGGAGTTGGGTAGATCTCTATTATATAAAGGAACAGCTGAGGGTAAATACGTAAATACGCTTTTCGTGTCCCCCTAGGAATAGACTGAAGGAAATAATGCCCTTGGTCCAAGTATGCATTCAATGTTAAGTCTAATAAATGCGGTTCAGTATTAATTAACAAGTTAATAATTCAGTGAGATCAAGTGAGCTGAATGCCTAGCTAGAGGCCGCTTCAGTTCAAGTGGAATTAATGATATTAATCCACAGCTTACTCTTGACTGAACCCGTAGGGTCACACAAATAGTACGTAAACGGATCAAGTATTTAATAGCATTAAATACTCCATCTATGGATATTCGGAATCGACGGATCTTGGTTTCAGTGGGAGCTGAGATCGTCACAGGCAAGAAATGAATACTCCGGAAACGATGATATTGCCGGAAACGGAAATATGGATCGTATCGGAAATATAAATATTATCCAAGTCGTAGATGTTGCCGGAAACGGAAACATGGTACGTATCGGAAAATATTATCGGAAATGGAAATATTGCCAGAATCGGAAATATTGCCGGAAACGGAAATATTGTCAGAATCGGAAATATTATCGGAATCGGAAAATAATTCCGGAAACGGAAATATTAAATATTTGTTCGAAACGGAAATTGATTCCGGAATCGGAAATATTAAATATTGTTCGTATCGGAAATGAATTCCGGAATCGGGAATTTAATCGGAAGCGTATCGTACGAATTAGCATCGGACGAGGCCCGCTAGACGAAGGCCCATCACGAAGCCAGGCCGTCGCCCAGCGAGCCAACGCACACCATCGCACGCCAAGCCTCGACCAGGCCCAGCGCAAGGCCAGGCCCAGCCAAGGCCTTGGGCGCGCGCGCAAGAGCACAGCAGTGGGCCGAGCGCTGTGCGCCTAGCGTGGGCCGCAAGGCTTGCGCGGGTGTACGGTGCTCGTGCAATGCTTGTGCGGGAATCCTGAAGCAATCGGGATTCGAAGTGTGATTAAATCCTAAAACTATTAGATAATGATTATTTAATTAGAGTCCTAGTAGGGTTATAATTAAATAAATTAGTATCCTAATAGGATTCCAAAACCCTTTCCATAACTCTATAAATAGGTGCCTAGGGTCACATATTTTCATAGATTATTCAAGTATTCAAAGTGAGTTTTTGAGAGAAAATTCAGACACATTCCTTGACTATAAGTGCCGAAAATTTATAGTACCTTAGGGGCGATTCTAGTTGGTCAATCTTAAGGCGGATCCGGACGTGCTGTGGACTATCTACGGAGGGACGACACTTGGAGTCCTAAAGACTTGTTCTTGTTCGGTTCGGGCGCAGCTAGGGAAGGCACGCAACAAAGAGTATGCATCTAAACTATGCTATATGATTATGTGTAAATAATATGTATTCCTGGCTAAATGATTTTTCCGCATGATTTATGAATTGTCATATGTATCATAACCTAACAGTGGTATCACGAGCCTCTTATTATTTTCATAATCTAAATTGCATGAACATGGTTAAATATTACAAATTTGCAAGAATTAAAAGGGATGATTAATTTTCGTAATTGTTAATTAATTGCAAATTGCGTTTATTTAATTATACGTACGCAGTTTTTCGGCAGTTTCTTCGTTACTCATCCAAATCGAGTGATTTTTGTGTTAATTCCGCATTTTTTTGCAGTTTTTTCTGCCGAACCCAAAATTCTCAAATTCGAAGCCTAACTATGACTTTTCGAAGGTTTTAGTTTTTCGAATGCAAAATTTCGTAAATTTAAGATGTTAAATTAAATATTTGCGATTCTTGTTGATAAATCTTGAATTTTTGATTGACCTACTGTATATGTTTAACAAGTTTGAATGCCTAGCCTTGTTAATTATGCAATCTAATTCGTAATTATGATTAATTTGTTGAAAATTAGAATAATTTAGAATTAATTTGATTTTCATAATAAATTATAATTTAATTAGAAACCTATGATTAAAAACCACCATAAAAATTGTAATTTTATGATAAATTTTAAATTTTTATGACCTAGGCTTGAATCCATGATAATCGGAAATCAATTGAATAATAAATTTTCGATTTTTCGCCCTAAAATTGTGAAATTAATATTAATTTATTAATTTGTCATTAATTTTAAATATAAATTTTAAATATTTTTATGCGATTCGTTCATATAACTTGCACGCACAAAGCAATGGACGCTTCGTGTTACCCTGAAGGGGTGTTGTATAGTGCGGGCATGCGACGACGAGCAAGGGAGCTCGTCGCCCGTGCGGCACGAATGCAATGAGCAGGGGCATGGTGCACGAGCACAAGGCAGCAGCCCTGCCTTGTGTCGTGGGCCAAGAGCTATGGATGAATGGGCATGGGCGAAGGCAAGGCATGGCAGTCGCGTGTGGGCAGCAAGCGAGCTGCGCCACAACGCGCACTGCCTCACGCAAGCGCGCGCAGCCTCGCGCGCAGCGAGCGCAAGCTCGCGTGCCACGAGCGCTGCGCCCAGCGTCGATCGCGCGCAGCGAGCAATTGCTCGCGCACAGCGAGCGATGGCTCGCGTGCATCAAGCGCTGGAGCGCGCGCAGCAAGCGCTGGCGAGCGCGCACAGCGAGCGATGGCTCGCGTGCATCGAGCGCTGGCGCGCGCGAAGCGAGCACCACTTGTGCGATGGCTTGCGAAGGGTAGAAGCAGCAGCTATGCGACGCAGCGCATGGGCTGCGCGCACATGGCCAGCGATGGCTATGTGCGTGTGGCCCATGGGCGTGCGATGCGTAGGGTGTTTGCGTTGCGATTAGATCGTTTTGAATGTTTAATTTGAAATTTTCAGTTTACGTAATTTTAATTAATTTTAAAATTAATAATTTAAATTATTTTCTTGGATTTTAATTTTGAATATTGTAATTATAATAAATTTTATTTATTCTAATTATTTTACTAAAATTAAAATCATGAATTAATTTAAATACGACTGAAATTAAATTAAACTTTTTGGATTCAATTATAAATTTATATGAGCTTTAAATTTTAATTAAATTTGTATGTTTCCGGTTAGACTAGAAATACATTTTTATGTTTAAATTACTAAAGCATATGAATTTATTGGTTTAAGTGGGAGCCCTTTTAGTCATAAACTCTTGATTAGGTCTACAAATCCTTAAGGTTAAAACAACTTGATTAGAATTAATAAGGACTGAATAATTGGTAGATTATTGGTGCCCTTGATTAATTGCTGCAAATGTTTACGTGATGCATAATGTGTTTTACTAACCAGCTATGTGGGCCATTCATGATAATGAATGGGTGAATGGTATATATTGTATATGTACTGTTTTGCAGGTTATGAAGTGACTAGTATGGCCCAAATAGGATAGAAAATATGGTCTGCGTACCATTAATTTGAATGTAATTGGTCTAAAGTACCAAAGTTGTTTTTCAATTCAAATATGGTCTGCGTACCATCAAATAGTTGTAATTATTTTTAATTATAGCTTATCCATTTTGAAGAAAATGGTGCCTCCCACGGAGATTTTCAAGACGGACTTTGAAGTTAAAGCTTCAAGATGAAGTCGGGCCATACTAGATCACATTTATCTTATGCATGTTTTAAGTTATTTATTGCTTTTAAATATGTCTTAAAATGCATGAGATCAAAAGCTTGATTATGTTGCATGATTAAGGATTTTAGTTCACTTAAAATCTAACCAACATAGTAAGAGCCTTAAGTTCCAAACTTAAAAATTGAGTTAAAAGGTGCCATGCCAAAATATACACTTGCTTGGATATCCTTTACATCAATCTAGTAATAGTTTTCGCTCAGGGAGGTGTTACTTATTGGTCCTAAAGGGGCAAGGTACACAAATAATTGTGAGTACATGTTAGTTTTGGTGAAACTCAACGATATAAGTAAGGAGTCCTTTTATGTCGTGGCAAAATCGATAGGTTTACCTAATAAGTTCTTAGACGTACCTATCAACCAAGAATAGTTTCTAGACTATTAGCAAAAGGCTTTTGCTTACCTAAGATGTTTTAGGATTAAGTCGACAAACTGTGCTTAGTTCTTCAATGATTTTAGGATCTTGGAATCATTTTATTCAAACCTGCCGGAACAATAAAATCGAATAAAATGCTAATAACTTGTTTGAATTGCATGGTTGCTTTAATTTCAAGTTATTATTCATGATAAATGTTTAGACTTTGCATGCTTCAATGTATGTTTTAATTATTGTTTATAATTAAATATCTTGCACTGCAGTAAATCCTTTTAGAAAGGTAACAGTAAATTTCCTCGATTGGTAGTGAATCCAAGAACGATTCACGGAAATGAGAGAAAGTGAGCAATTTAAAATGTACGTTTCTTATAGCGACTTTTATGGTTGTTTTCGAACATCAAAGTCGAATGGCAAACCAATTGGTGCTTGTGAATTCAAAATACACTGTAGTTTTGAGATCATAAAGCATTGAGTTTAATACGCTCAGCTTTACCAATGGTTAACAACCTAATATCTTTGTCCATTTAATTCTCGAATGAGTCTAGTTCCTAGACATTCGAATAGATCGATACTTAGAGAACTTTAGAAGCTTCTGGTAAGATCATCTAGTTGAAACAAAATATTCAACATAAATTAAAATGGTAAAGAACCTTGTTGGTGACATTGGACATGTCTAACAAAGTATAAAAGTCAACACTAAAGAATTCAATTCTTAAGACTATAAGAAAGGGTACAAGAAATAGGAAAACGAGGAACAAATGAAAGGAATTTACGATTCCGTTTCTACCTATAAGTTTATGGTTAAAGAGAAGTGACCTAGGAATCAAACTTCCTTGGTATCATATACCGCTTGAGGTTCTTACTTCGGTAATAACTCAAATAATGGAAGCTAGGCTACACTAATGGCCTACAAGTGGGAAATGAAGCATGACAATGCTACATTAGTTGTAGGGTCATCTAGTTTGTTTTAAAGGCTGGAACTAAATGGCTATTTTGTTCCATAATCAGCATACCTAAATTTCTGCTTCAAACACAGAAAGACTCACATTCAGAAGAACAAAAACAATGCTTGTTTGTTTGTTTATTTGAATGAAATGGTCATTTACGGGATGAGTCAATATGCTTGATTAAAACAAACAACTCTTTAAAGAACTTTACTAGGTTCAAATCAACCCCTTGATTTGAGTTCCACTAATCTTTGGCATTGTTGCTTAGACCATATCAATAAGTTAACATCCAAAAGCTCTATTTTGATGGACTTTTGAAAGTTTATTGATTTCTAAATCAATTTAAGACAACTAGTCTTACTTGTTGAAAGTAACAAAGAATATGAACTATTGTTAGAACGCCTAGACAATAGAGTTCAAAGCTAAAGAAAGGTTTTATGACTTTATTATTTCACACAGATTTGAGTGAATATAGGTTTATTTACTCAATGTGATATAAGTTTGAATCTGTTTGGCTAGTTCAAAGATTCAGAAGTATAAATCCCACTTGGCAAGAAATCATAAAGATCTAGGTTAGATCATGTTGATGATTACTTGAGACCAAATATGATCATCAATGATTGTGTGTTGTAATTTCACAATCTAGGTCCATAAGATATGGCATATCTTAGTTGGAATAATCGAAGTCAATTAGTACTTGATTCGATTAATGATGAATCATAAAGACTTTTCCTATAATTTCTAAAACAAAATGCTCAACTACCACCAAACTAAACCAAATTCGTCAAAGCTATTGAAAAGTAATTTCAGAATAACTTTTCATAAAATATATCTAGAGAGTTGCAAAACTCAGTGGGAGCTTAGTGTTTGTCATTCGACAAACTAAGGCCCAAGTATAGATATATGTTTCATTGTGATTTATTCAAATGAGACACAAGGGTATTGTTTCTACCACGAATTTTTGAGAACATAATGTTTGTTTGCTCGAAATAATGTCCTTTTGGAGATTCGTTTCCAAAATGACAAGTGGGAGAAAATATACCTCGAAAGGTCTTCGAGGCGAACAACAAACATAAACGGACATTCCGGAGGCTTTTCGAAGTTCTTCAGAAAATCCGAACACGTATTCTTTAAGGACTTTAGAAGTGGCTTTAAAGAATAGACATCTCTTAGAAGACTTTACAAGTGCTTCAAAGAGAACAGAATATTCAAAGGACTTTCAAGTGGCTGTTGGTATTCTATTGTTTGATCGATGTTCTATACCCAAGTAGGCATAGAGTTTAAGTCACTGAAACTATGAGATTCTTCTATTAGATAGTGAAGAAACCTACAACTTGCAGTCAAACTATTATCATATAGATTAATGAGTTTGTGATCTGTAAGAAAGCTATGACGAAACCCAGATTCCCTAAAATGGTTAGAGGCCATATATAGACTCAAATGTTTTAAATGGTTAGAGGCCATAAAACATACTCAGTGTTTTGATGACAAAATTGAAATTTTGTTGATTTGTAAGAATAGTTTCACACCTATTGGTTGCAAGTTTGTTTTAAGGATAAAAACCATCAAACATGAAATTGTGTTCACACACAAAGCTAGATTAGTTGCTATAGGTTACAAGCAAATTCACGGCGTGGATTGTGTTGAAACCTCATGCATAATCGTAATGCTCAAGTCTATGATTCAAGCAATGATTGCATATTGGTACATATGACAATTGGATGACAAAACATCTTCCTCAGTCAAATGTTGGAAGAAACTATGTACATGGTATGTCATAGGATTTGTGGATCCAAATAAATGCTTGAAAAGAATAGCTAGCTTATGAAATCTAAGTACAGATTTAAGCAAGCAATTGGGAATTAGAAATGTATTTTAGTGAAGCTAATAAGTATTTTAGTTTCATAAAATGTACATGATTCTTATAGATATATAAGAAGTTTAGTGGGAGTACATAAAACTTAATTGGTCCTATGTATCACACACATATCTCTCTATTGTGAAATAACATTCAAATGCTAAATACTTAGATTTGAGATTATTCCTCAATGATGGACCAAGGCGAAACTTAGTACATACTGGGTACTAAGATCTATTTACAAAGATCTTATAATATTGTTTTGGATTAAGTAATGGCATTTACTAAATCAAACACGAAATACTCCATTGGAGATATTCGACCCATGTGAATAAATCTAAGTAAAAGAATGTTTGAACTATGTATAAGCATTTACTAAGTTAAACATCAAAGGATCTAAATAAGATTCTTAACCTATATTATATGTCAAAGAATTTAGCTGGATTTAGTATCTACTGAAACTAGATAAGCTAAAGTTACATGAATAGAATTCAATTGGGAATTATTCTGCAAAAGAATTTATCATGTATGATATAATATGAGGATCGCCAAAAACGTATCGTATGACTTTAGCCATGACGAACATATACCAATCTCTATTGATCTAAGTAAAGATCAACTAGATTAAGATCAAGAATACTTATGGTACTTGAAAAGGTACATAGGAATAGTTCTTGATTCAAGGAAATAAAGATATGCTAAATATTGATGCTACACGCATAAACACTGGCAAAGGATCAAGCAAGACCCTTTGGAGTTAACCATTGATAAGGACGAGCTATAGAGCATCGTGTTTTGAAAATGGCAACATGGGTTGGAGACCATGAGTTGTTGCGTGGGAAATTAAAATAATAATTTCTATGTTCTAAGATATAGTTGAAAGTATTCCACATATCTGTGAACTGCTTGGATAAGTAATTCCAAACAAAGCATCACTAGCAACCTATAAAGTTGAAGTAAAAGTAATTATTGCCTAAGAAGCAATAAAACAGGGTTGTTTAAAGTTCTTCACTGAACTTGGGTAGATCACCTATCTGCTGGCTTGATGGTTCTTCATTGAAAAATGCGTAGAACCACTCTTGAAGCAAGAAAAACGTCTGCTAACTTGATGGTTCTTCATTGCAAAATGAGTAAAACCACCATCGAAGTAAGAAAGACTAGATCACATAATAAACAAACTCGAAAAGATCTTATCATCATATCTCGAAGAACATTCGATGAAAAGGATATTAAGATTGGCAAAGCATGATAACTAAACCTATGCAACAAGTGAGAAGCAACACTCACGTTGTAGCACCGGAAATCAAGCATATCTTTGAATTCCATGAAATGTTTTAAAGACGGGTTAGAGGCCCATGGTTGTAAAACATTGGGGTTGAACATTTATCATATATGAAATGTATTTTCATATTCCATTTAATCTTGGTTTAGTATTAAATGATGAGTCCCTTCAAATTTGACGAAATATTCAAGATAGACTGTCAGGACCAGTCCTGTGACTAAGAAATGTCTATCAAGTGAACTTGAATGTCAAAGGTTGAAAATGGTCCCTAGTCGGAGTTTTCTATAAAAATTGGACGCATAGAAAATGTTAGACGACTAGAATGCAAGATGACTAGTAGTTCTGTTTCTTGAACTATGTGGACATGGCAATGTCATAATCATTTGCATAGATACTTACTTTGGGAAGACTAGTATCGGACAAGACCTATGAAACTTTACTGTAAGAGATGAAAATCTGTCATAAGTAAATTTCATTAAAATTATTAGACACAAAATCCTCAATACCTGAGTGATTTGAGATTACTTGTTTGAGAACTGGTTGCTTTGACGTTGACCAACCGTCGCACCGTAAAAGGAGGCTATAAAGGCAACGCTCAGGTAATCACCTATCAAACGAAGTCTAATCTCAAGATCGCAAGATTGGGATTGTCCTCCCATAAATCGGGATGAGATGCTTAAAAGTTGTACAAGGCCACTCGGAGAGCTAGAAACTGTGAAATGCATGGCCGTGCTCGGATGAATCATAGGCTATGATTATCTGTTTATTTGATCAGTTGAACTCTGAAACCGAGGAACGCCTCTGGACATAATAAGGATGACAACTCTTACCTTATGTTCAAGAGCAAGCATCGAGCGACAAAGGAATTAGGAAATGCACACTTGTCCCTAAGGACAAGTGGGAGACTGAAGGAAATAATGCCCTTGGTCCAAGTATGCATTCAATGTTAAGTCTAATAAATGCGGTTCAGTATTAATTAACAAGTTAATAATTCAGTGAGATCAAGTGAGCTGAATGCCTAGCTAGAGGCCGCTTCAGTTCAAGTGGAATTAATGATATTAATCCACAACTTACTCTTGACTGAACCCGTAGGGTCACACAAATAGTACGTAAACGGATCAAGTATTTAATGGCATTAAATACTCCATCTATGGATATTCGGAATCGACGGATCTTGGTTTCAGTGGGAGCTGAGATCGTCACAGGCAAGAAATGAATACTCCGGAAACGATGATATTCCCGGAAACGGAAATATGGATCGTATCGGAAATATAAATATTATCCAAGTCGTAGATGTTGCCGGAAACGGAAACATGGTACGTATCGGAAAATATTATCGGAAATGGAAATATTGCCAGAATCAGAAATATTGCCGGAAACGGAAATATTGTCAGAATCGGAAATATTATCGGAATCGGAAAATAATTCCGGAAACGGAAATATTAAATATTTGTTCGAAACGGAAATTGATTCCGGAATCGGAAATATTAAATATTGTTCGTATCGGAAATGAATTCCGGAATCGGGAATTTAATCGGAAGCGTATCGTACGAATTAGCATCGGACGAGGCCCGCTACACGAAGGCCCAACACGAAGCCAGGCCGTCGCCCAGCGATCCAACGCACACCATCGCACGCCAAGCCTCGACCAGGCCCAGCGCAAGGCCAGGCCCAGCAGAGGCCTTGGGCGCGCGCGCAAGAGCACAGCAGTGGGCCGAGCGCTGTGCGCCTAGCGTGGGCCGCAAGGCTTGCGCGGGTGTACGGTGCTCGTGCAATGCTTGTGCGGGAATCCTGAAGCAATCGGGATTCGAAGTGTGATTAAATCCTAAAACTATTAGATAATGATTATTTAATTAGAGTCCTAGTAGGGTTATAATTAAATAAATTAGTATCCTAATAGGATTCCAAAACCCTTTCGATAACTCTATAAATAGGTGCCTAGGGTCACATATTTTCATAGATTATTCAAGTATTCAAAGTGAGTTTTTGAGAGAAAATTCAGACACATTCCTTGACTATAAGTGCCGAAAATTTATAGTACCTTAGGGGCGATTCTAGTTGGTCAATCTTAAGGCGGATCCGGACGTGCTGTGGACTATCTACGGAGGGACGACACTTGGAGTCCTAAAGACTTGTTCTTGTTCGGTTCGGGCGCAGCTAGGGAAGGCACGCAACAAAGAGTATGCATCTAAACTATGCTATATGATTATGTGTAAATAATATGTATTCCTGGCTAAATGGTTTTTCCGCATGATTTATGAATTGTCATATGTATCATAACCTAACTTAGACGACAATACCCTCATCCTTAATCTAACCCCAAGCCTTTCGTTCCAGCAAACCCTAAAATTTACTGAGTTTGACCGCAGACCCTCCCTCTCCTCTCAACTGCATCGCCTTTTCGCTCGCCTCTCCTCTCAATTGCATCGTCTTTTCGCTCGCCTCTCCTCTCCATGGTAATTCTGCAACTCTTAAACCTCCCAAGCCTCCCCGTCTTCTTCCCCAGTATCAATCAATTTTCGAAGAACCCTAACCATTTTCGAAGATCCAAATTGCAGTATCAATCAATTCAAATCCTTAGTCAAGCTTTTCGAGGATCAAGCGGCTCTCAACTTGCAAGTGTCCTGAGGTATGAGAGTAAAACTGTTTATTTCCGTTCCCGAATGGAATGTTCATTATGTTAACGAACAATTACAATGTAATATGATTTGTTTAAGAAATTTTACTTCATTATTTTTCTTCCTAATAGTTATTTCGTTGTCCAATTTTTCTTTTTCTTTTTTTAAAGTCTGTAATTTGTCCGTGAATCATGCACTTAATTTGCGGTATTGCTGTAATTTTTTTTAATTTTATTTTTAATTGCGTATTGTTGATTGAACTTTGATTTAGGTTTCCGATTGTGCATTGTTGGAATTTCTTGATGTTTCAAGTACAGTACTGCTAATACGAAGGGTAATTTTATCTTAATTGCTTTATCATTAATAGATCAATCAAGTAACGTAATTACAATCGAATTTGCCTTCAAATAGAATTAATTTTTTGATTGATAGTGTAATTTGTCCGTGAGTTCAATTTTACTCAACAATTTTACTTCATTATTGTCTCTTCCTTTCCGAATTTAATAGTCCCATTGATAATGTAATGTAGAAGTTACCGTCCGAATTTTATTACTCATTCATTTGAACCGAAAATGTGACAACAGTTTACCGTTATATATGGATTTGAAGCTGAAATATGTGTTTGTACATGATTACATGTTTACATTTTAGCTGTTAGCCTCAGTGAAGATTTTTCTGGCACAAAATTTTGATTGTAGGGGCTCAATGTGGAATATATTGGTCCAACTGCCCAATTGGATCATTGCTACGAAAGTATGTTTTTGCGATATTTGGATACTTAGATTAGTTGGTACTTCAGTTGCTTTTCATGTTTTTTTGCAGGCTTCTCGATCTTTCTCCTCTTCTCTCAGCTACGTAAGTTCTTGATTTATAGTTTGTTCGGGTTGACCCGTTTTCCGATTGCAAATATTTTTACATTGAAAATTCCAACTTGATCCAACCCCATAAATTATGTTTTGTTGCTGCAGCAGAAGCTACTCATGTGATCGGTACATTGACATCGTCAACAAAAGAATCCAGGGGTTCGCTTATAATTGGACCAGAAGGGGCTTAGTTCAAGTCTCATCTTAACCAACTTTTTATGGCATATTAATCTATAGCTGACATATGTTGGAATACAATTATATTAAGTGGATCTACTGCAAGAAAGAATGCTAATTTGTTGCAATTTTCTCTATTGAAAATGTATATACTCCGTATTCCAGAGTGGATGCGAAAGTGATGTACGACAACCCACAAAGAAATATCCATGACTTAGATGGGTAGGACTTTGATGAGCAATGCCAATACTGTCCAACATGCATGAATCTGAATTTTTTAATGCTTGACCTATGTACCCGTGTGTGATCATCCTTTCCATGCCTATTTTGAAATGTTTAATTTCAAATGTCTCATCTGATGTAAGGTTACTTGGGCAAGAATCCATTTGTATTTCTTGAATGAATTATTTTTCTTTCTTAATTTTGAGGTTTAATTTATTAGATTTGGGTTTCTATTAATTGTGAAATTTGCAGCATGAAATCGTCCTTCTTGAGCTAATTGATCGCATTGCTTCCCTCAGGAATTTTCCTGTTCAATTTCCCAATTTCAATTTTGAGGAATGGGATCAGTTTTTTCCAATTTTATGTGAAGCAAAAAAACACAACTAGATTAATTATAATTTTCTTTGTTCTAATTAGGGTGCAAAAGGTGGTGGTGAGATGGCGTCCGCCCAAGCGAAAAGTCAAGCATTGAGAGATGCGGGAGCTGTTGTTGTAGTGTGGAGAGTGCCATCAAGCAGGCTTTTGACCAATTGGTTAGACTTCCACATTTTTATGTTGTAGTGTGGAGTATTTCTTTGGACTGATGTTTGCTGAACTGTAACACCCCGACAATTCCCATTTTCTAAAATAACCCTTTTTAAATATAACTGTAGGGAATTATCAAAGTATTATCGCCCGTGTGAAAACGTAACGGCTTATTCAGAATTTTGCAGTGGAAAACATAAAACTAACTTTTATGTTCATAAATAATCTTATTACATATTAGGTCCAAAACCAATTAACTGAAATAAGGAAATACGAATAGTACGACAAATTTCAAATTAAGTTAACAAACCAAATCATTTAAATAAGCAAATATAACTACAAGCTCTCTAATCCCGATCCCAATGATGCATCATCTTCAAACCTGTAGATGGGCAACGCTTATTGATCCTTAGAGACTGCTCACCAAAGATGGGTCATCACAGGATCAATCAGGCATAGCCATGATCAACACACACAAACAAAGCACGTAATCAGCAAAGCTGAGTACTACATACTAAAACAATAATAATCCTAACATGATACTATTAACGAACAACCCTAACAGATACTAATGAACATAAACAAGGGCAGACCAAACATGATAGTTGACGACCATACTTGACTAGACTAGGCTAGACTTATGACAATAATATTATTTTGGTTGAAATAGACAATGGACTGAGTTGTCCATCCAGAAGTCTTCACTAAGGAAGACGAGGTACGGGCGCGACTCCGTAACCTCAGTGACCTGCGATATCTAGGAACGTTTAAATAAAAATAGAACACGATGATCAATCCGGTCCCAGAAAAGGCCATGGGCTACCACCATGAACCCCAACTCCTGTTTGTCCGTCACTTTAGACGTGCACAGTCTAAAGCTATTGCTACTCCCAGTTTCACTTTACATGATTTACAATTGAGATTTCGTTATGACTCAACAATCACATAAGACATACAATTCACATTTGTTCACAACTGTTTTTATCTTGGAATTAAGTAAGTGATCATAAAAGCATCAATCAAGACTCAATCCAATTTATCCAACCTTTCCTTTAACCATGAGCAACCCTGTATATGGGCATAAAGTTTCAACTTACTAAACAAGGTCCACCGCCCTCATAAAGTAGTGAAAAGATAGAAAGGGAACAACAACAAATCGATCCAAACCAATCATATAGAATAATCTAGTGTTCCCAACCAACATGTTTGTATCAATCATCCATACTAACATGTTACAGTTCTCATAGTGCAAAATAAGTTCAATAAGTTTGTCCAACAGTATTAAACATGCACATTCCATATAACCAAGTTCGTCCATAATATCAACATCACCAAGTTCAACAACAAATTCAACATGATTTCAACAATTAGCACACATTCCAAGCACGCAGGTATGTACGTACCTTGTGTAAACAAATTGATAGGCCACTTTAACACTTTCAAAAGTCGCCTAAAGAGAATTCTCCGCCTAAAACAACCAACAAATATTCCCAATCAATTCCTAATCATTGATAACCATAAGAGAGCATTCTAAATGCATCCTAAACATATTTAGAACTTTCCCCAATATCAAAACTTAAACATTTGATTTCCTAGAATCATAATTATTGAATTAGTGATTGAAATTCGTTGAAAACTTTTGCAAACATCGTACTTTAAATTTTCAGCAATATAAATTCATTTAAAAGCTTCACCATGGTCAATCTACGTTCCTAGTATCTCAAAACAACCAATTCAATAATCCACACTCAACTCATCATGGTTAATAATCATAAAAACCTTGAATTTCATACTTTAAATAATCAAAACCAATATTTCAATGTAATTACATAATCTGAAAATTAATAACTTTATTATAAAATTCATATAATCTTAAATTCATAATTTAAATCACAAAACCCATAGCTTTAATTCAAAAAAAAAAAAATTCAAATTAATAAATCATGATTAAGCCCTAATCTTAATTTTAATTAATCAAAACTGAAAATTAATTCGTTTTTAATCTCAACATCAAATCTGAAAATCATATTTACCATAAAAATTATAAATTTAATTTAAGAACATAATCCAAATTAACAAACTTTAATTTAAAATAATTAGTTACTTAGGGTTTAAGAAAGTAACCAATTCAAGAAGGAGGAGAGAGAGTTGGCCGACGAACGGAGGTGGCTTGCGGCAGGGGCTGTGCGACGGCGGCACACGGTGGTGCTACTTGCGGTGGCTGCGCGAATTGGTGAAGGTCAGCCATGAAAAGGGAGGAGGAACGAGTATAAAAATAACAGAAAGAAAAAAGAAGGAAAAGGAGGAAGGATGGAAGATCATTACCGGCGGCAATAGGGTGGCGGCTCAGCGACGCGGTTGGGCGGAGGAGTGAGAAGACGGTGTCAAGTGGTCGTGGTTGCTGGTGGCTGCGGCTAACTTGCACAAGGAGTAAAGGTTTGCAAGAAACAAAATTAGCATTCAAAGGAGGAACGAAGGAGGAGGGATCGAAGGAGAAGGAGAAGGAGACTCACCGGCGTCGAGGAGTCCGACGGCAGGCGACCGACGAGAGGGAGGAGAGCAGCGGCGAGGAGAGGGAAGATGAGTTCTTGAGGGTTTGAAAACTTACGTGAATAGTGAAGGAGGGTTTTGTTTTTCTCTTTCTAGCTTTCACGTGAATTAGAAGAAAGAAGGGGAGGGTTTGAGTTTGGTTTTTAATGTTAGGCTTTTCAAGTGGGCTAGACTTAGGATTTAGCTTTTATGATTCGAGTCCAAAACTGAATAGGATCGTTTTCTAAATTCAATCAATTTTCGTAATTTAAATTCTTTTCAACTTAAAATTATAAAATCATTTTCGATTTCGTAAATCGTTGAAAATATTAAAATGTAATAAATAAATATACGTTAACTATATATTTATTTCCAAAATTCATAAATTCTTATTTAAATATATTAAATATACGTTAAAATATATAAAGAAATGTATAAAATTACGGGGGATTACAATCTACCCCTCTTAAAAGAAGTTTCGTCCCGAAACTTGACACGAAAGTTCACATATTTTTCCAAACTTTTCAACTTACTCTTATTGTAGAAGTACTTTGTGCCACTCTTGTGCATTATTTTTCCAACTAAGAGTTACTTGTAATACTCAAGAACACATTTTCTTATGCGGAGAATCTATTTACTTGCATCAACATGTAAAAAAATAAGCATGAAATGCATAAAAATACCATAAAAATAGGTAAAAAGCGCGAATTTCTATCGCATTCTACCCCTCTTAAAGAAAACGAGTTACGCCCTCGTAACTCACCTCAGAAATTAACTCTGGATACTTGATCTTCATTTCAGCTTCGGCTTCCCACGTTGCCTCTTCGTACTCGTGGTTCGACCAAAGTACTTTCACTATGCTGACGTCCTTATTGCGTGTACTACGCACTTTCCTATCAAGGATTTTCACCGGCCTTTCTTCGTATGTGAGGCTACTATCAATCTGGATTCTCTCAGGCTCTAAGATATGACGCTCATCAGGGATATAGCGTTTTAGTTGGGAAATGTGAAACACGTCGTGCATCTTTTCGAACTCCATTGGCAAGGCTAACTTGTATGCTACTTTCCCTATTCGTTGCAGAATCTCATATGGGCCTACATACTTGGCACTTAGCTTGCCCTTTTTCCCAAATCTCATCACACCCTTGGTTGGTGATACTTTCAAGAACACTTTATCACCTACTGCAAATTCGTCATCTCTTCTTTTCAAATCAGCATAACTCTTTTGCCTATCCTGGGCAGCTTGAATTCTAGCCTGAATCATTTTTACATTCCTGACAGTCTCCTCAATGAATTCTGTTCCCAAAACTATATTTTCACTGAAATCATTCCAGCAGGTGGGACTTCTACACTTTCTCCCATATAGTGCCTCAAAAGGTGCCATCTTAATGCTTGCATGGTAACTATTATTGTATGAGAATTCGATCAAGTCTAGATGGTCTTCCCAACTACCCTTAAAGTCAATTGCACAAGCTCTCAACATATCTTCCATAGTCTGGTTAGTTCTCTCAGTCTGACCATCGGTTGCAGGGTGGAAAGCAGTGCTCATTTTCAAAGTTGTCCCAAGGTTCAACTGGACCTTCTGCCAAAATTTCGAGAGGAATCTTGAATCACGGTCTGAGATAATATCGGTTGGGACCCCATGCAACCGCACTACATGCTTAATGTAAGTCCTTGCGAGCTGTTTCTTTTTTCATGTCTCTTTAATCGGAATAAACACGGCTGATTTTGTTAGACGGTCCACAATAACCCAAATGGTATCATTTCCGTTCTTTGATCTAGGCAAGGCAGTAACAAAGTCCATAGAAATGGAATCCCACTTCCATCCAGGAACTTCTAAAGGTTGAACTTTCCCCATGGGTCTTTTGTGGTCTATTTTGACTTTCTGACAGGTTAGGCATCTAGACACAAACTCGGCAACTTCCCGTTTCATATTAGGCCACCAATAGATTTGCTTCAGGTCTTTGTACAACTTGTCACCCCCAGGGTGCACAGAATATGGAGTATTATGCCCCTCATCCATAAGACGTCTCTTGAGTTCTTCACACTTCTGTGGTACACACCATCTCCCTTTGAACCTCAAACTACCATCTTCATGAATCTTGAAATCCACTTCTTTCCCTTGACCCATCTTTTCTTTGATTTTCTCTAAGTACTCATCCCCAGCTTGACTTTCTCTAATCTCCTCGAATATAGACAACCCCAACGATAATGCACTCAGTTTTGCTTTGGTTTCCCCAGGATTTACTATTTCCAGGCTAAGTCTCTGCATGTCTCGACACAACTCTTCAGGCACTACCAAGACATTCATACTATGGCTAGATTTCCTACTCAATGCATCGGCAACTACGTTTGCTTTCCCCTCATGGTACTGGATGTTCAAATCATAGTCCTTGATCAACTCTAACCATCTTCTTTGTCTCATGTTGAGATCTTTCTGGGTGAAAATGTATTTTAGGCTTTTGTGGTCTGTGAAGATCTTACATGTTGCCCCATAGAGGTAATGTCTCCAAATTTTCAAAGCGAAAACAATCGCAGCTAGCTCTAGATCGTGGGTAGGGTAATTAGCCTCATATGGTTTCAATTGACGCGACGCATACGCAATCACCTTCCCATTTTGCTGTAATACACACCCCAACCCATTCTTCGACGCATCACTATATACCTCAAACCCTTCATTCCCATCAGGCAAGGTTAAAACAGGTGCTGAGGTTAAACGCTCTTTTAGAATTTGGAAGGCTTCCTCACATTTTTCGCTCTACTCAAATTTTGATTCTTTCTTCATTAAGTTGGTCATGGGTCTTGCTATCTTTGAGAAATCTCACACAAATCTCCTATAATACCCAGCTAGACCTAAGAAACTCCGAATATCAGACACATTCTTCGGAGTAGGCCACTCACTCACAGCTTGAATCTTGGCAGGATCCACAGAGACTCCTTCCTTTGACACATAATGCCCCAAAAATGCTACCTTTTCAGACGGAACTCACACTTAGGGAACTTTGCATACAACTGGTTCTTCCTAAGCGTCTCTAAGATAACCCTCAAATGTTCATCATGTTCATCATGTTCCTTTTCATTCCTCGAATAGATCAGAATATCATCAATGAATACCACCACAAACTTATCTAGGAACTCATGGAAAATCCTATTCATCAGATCCATAAATATGGCGGGTGCATTGGTTAATCCAAAAGGCATTACTGTAAATTCATAATGGCCATAACGAGTCCTAAATGCAGTCTTAGGAATGTCTTTTTCAGCTACCCTCAATTGGTGATATCCCGAACGCAAATCAATCTTTGAGAATACACTTGCCCCGTTCAACTGGTCAAACAGGTCATCTATCCTAGGCAAAGGATATTTGTTTTTTATTGTTACGTTGTTCAACTCCCTATAATCAATACATAGCCGCATACTCCCATCTTTCTTTTTGACAAACAATACTGGAGCTCCCCACGGTGATGCACTAGGCCTAATGTACCCCTTGTCAAACAAGTCCTGCAATTGTGTCTTTAACTCACTCATTTCTGGGGGTGCCATCCTATAAGGTGCTTTGGATATAGGTGCGGTTCCGGGATTTAACTCTATGGTAAATTCAAGGGTTCTAGCCGGTGGCATACCCGGAATCTCGTCCGGAAATACATCTACAAATTCTCTTACGATTGGGACATCCTCTATCTTTACCCCAACTTTCTTACTCACATCTTGGACACTACAGAAAAATAGTTCACACCCTTTATTGACCAGTTTCCTCACTTGTAATGCAGAGATCACCCCAAAGTTCCTAGACTTCCCAAAACGTCTATATGATATTGATTTCCCAGTAAGGTTCTTTAGGCTTACTTTCTGAATCTCGCAATCTATCCTGGCCTTGTATAAGCTTAGCCAATCCATCCCTAGAATCACATCTAGGTCCCCCAAACTAAATTCTATCAAATTAGATGGAAAAGTGCAATCTTTTATCTTCAAAGACAAGTTCTTAAATAATTTCGTACACCTTATGGTTGCACCAGTAGGCATACTAACAGGTAAATCAATTGCCTCAAAATCTACTAGCTTCAAACTTTTAACAATAGAGGACGAAATAAAAGAATAAGTTGCCCCTGAATCAAACAACGTTTTAACAGGTAAGGAGTGAACAGAGAAAGTACCTGAAACTACATCTGCAGAACGCTCAGCTTCATTTCTACTCATTACGAACAACTTTCCAGGAGCCCTGTTGTTATTGTTGTTTCCATTGGCAGGTTTGTTTTGGTTTCCCTGGTTATTTGGTGCCCCAGCAGGCTTCGAACTTGGGTTCCCCGAATGGTTAAACCCTGGTTTCCCTTGGTTACTACTCCCACTACCATTCTGCTCTTTCTTCTGCTTTGTGAAGCACTCAAACTCCCTATGTCCCTTCTTATGACAATAGTTGCAAATTACCAATTCCCCCTTACAATCCTTCCCAGGGTGGTTTTTGTTGCACCTCCTGCAGTGGTACACTCTGTCAGTTTGGTTTCTGTTGTTATAGTGATTCCCCTGGTTGTTTCTTCCCTGGAAATTACCATTACCATTACCATTACCATTACCATTCCCATTTCTATTCCTTTTGAAGTTCCCCTGACTTCCCCCAGCATTAAACTCTTTCCTTTTATCCCCAACAATAACATTCTTCTTGTCTCTCCTGGTCTGCAGGCCATAAATATGAGCAGCTCTCCCATACACAATGTCTAAGGACGTAAAGGTTTCCCCGCCTAATCCCATTTGGATCTCATCGGTTAACCCTTGCTCAAACCTCTGAGCCTTTAGTTCCTCAGTAGCTACTACCTCAGGTGCAAACCTCGACAAAGCTATAAACTTACTGTAGTATTCAGCAATGGTCATATTCCCCATCCTAAGGTTGATAAACTCTTGTGCTTTCTGCTTCCTCGTAAAAGGAGGATAAAACTTCCCCCTCAAGGCAACAATAAAAGAATCCCAATTGAATCCCTCAGCAGCACTTAGTCTAGTCCCATTTTCCCTCCACCAAAGGTCGGCCTCATCTTTCAGGTAGAGGACAGCTTGGCCAACTTTCATATTCTCAGGACAGTTTACCGCCCCAAATAGTTTCTCAAATTCCCTGATCCAGTTTTCAAGGAAGGTGGGGTCTGCCTGCCCCTTAAAGTATGGTGGCTTAACTTTCGCAAGCCTTTCAAACATGTCCCCTGCAGAATCGGGACGCTCAGTTCTTTCCTGGGTTAGTTTTTCCGCCAAGAGGCGAATAACAGCAGCTAGGTCACTATTATTGGCCATCCTAGAGCGCGACCTGAAATTAATATACTCTAATTCAGGTTCAAAACTTTACTTATATTATTCTCTAGCAATGCAATATCACATCAACATTCAAAATGCACACGAAATGAACAATTATGCAAAACATTCAACTGAGAGACAAGGAATAACTTCAATCATCACGAATAATAAGGTAGAATAAAGAAAAAAAACATTCCCCTTGCGTGTCCGTAATAAACTTTGATCCTTTAGACAGTCAATAATCTAACTTTTATTCCTTAGAAGAATGTCAATAACAATCCTAAATATTAACACACACCTGTTCTCAAAATAAAGTAAAAAGGTTCTACGATATAAACATAAACTATGGTTGGGCGGATTGTCCAACATTTTTCTCACACACAACTAAATATGTAAGCAAAGCTAAAGGGAAACATCATCAGACTTGTCCTTTGATTCGCTATAACCTTCTAGGGTGAATAACTCATATTTAAGTTCATCATCGTCATCCATATCAAAATAATAAGCTTCTTTTCTTGGCCTAGAGGATCTTCGTAGACCTTGAAGTTGATGATTAGCTTCCTCTGGCTCAGGCTCAGGTTCAGGTTCATGTTCAGGCTCGGGTTCAGGCTCAAACTCAAACTCAGGCTCAACCTCCAATTCATGCTCGAACTCAAACTCAAATTCATGTTCGAACTCAAACCCAAATTCATGCTCAAACTCAGGCTCCGAATCGCTTTCAGGTCTCAAAACAGCTTGATAAATATCGACCCTAGTTTGCCCTCTAGCACGATCAAATTCACGAAGGGCTTCATCATCACTATCAGGTTCTCCTGCTCTTAAAACTTGACGCAGAACAAGTTCATGGCTGGTGTAACTGTTAATGTCAGACTCGTAATCCATTTCATTTTCATCATCGCTTAGAACAATAGGGTTAGAATTGCTCCCTATTCTATTTCCTTGTATGCCAGACATGCTTAGTGATCTATAACAATTAAACATAGTTTCTATGTTAGTAATTAGTACTCTCGCTTGCCGTATGATCCCACAATACACAACAAGTAAGAATATGTATTAATGGCAAAGCATAGGAAAGACACGACAGTTAGCAGGCACAAAAGTACAATCATGTTGACATAATGCAGACACAATGTTTCTATTCTATATGCCCTTTCCTATGCTACCCATCTCTCAAAATAAACATAGTATATCAAACATTGAAGCATAAAAGAATAAAACGAGAATGATTTATAAGAATTAATTTGTTTAAACGAATAATTATTTAAACGACAAATAATTAATAAATAAATACAATATCTTTTTTTTTTTTTTTATATAATTACGAAAATATTAATTTTAAAAAAACGAAATACATGAAGTCACACAAACAAGAACGTATTTCAAAGCATGTAATTCAAGAGTTAATTTTAAAATAAATTCAAACATTTCTAACTAATAACTTTCAATTTATTCACTAGTTGTAGTTTACTTCAACGAAATTCTTTTTATGTAACTAATTAGTTAGTTAGGTGCCTAAAATTTAAAAAGGTAGACACGAAATGTCAGTAAAACCTTTAGCTCTGATACCACTTTGTAACACCCCGACAATTCCCATTTTCTAAAATAACCCTTTTTAAATATAACTGTAGGGAATTATCAAAGTATTATCGCCCGTGTGAAAACGTAACGGCTTATTCAGAATTTTGCAGCGGAAAACATAAAACTAACTTTTAGGTTCATAAATAATCTTATTACATATTAGGTCCAAAACCAATTAACTGAAATAAGAAAATACGAATAGTACGACAAATTTCAAATTAAGTTAACAAACCAAATCATTTAAATAAGCAAATATAACTACAAGCTCTCTAATCCCGATCCCAATGATGCATCATCTTCAAACCTGTAGATGGGCAACGCTTATTGATCCTTAGAGACTGCTCACCAAAGATGGGTCATCACAGGATCAATAAGGCATAGCCATGATCAACACACACAAACAAAGCACGTAATCAGCAAATCTGAGTACTACATACTAAAACAATAATAATCCTAACATGATACTATTAACGAACAACCCTAACAGATACTAATGAACATAAACAAGGGAAGACCAAACATGATAGTTGACGACCATACTTGACTAGACTAGGCTAGACTTATTACAATAATATTATTTTGGTTGAAATAGACAATGGACCGAGTTGTCCATCCAGAAGTCTTCACTAAGGAAGACGAGTTACGGGCGCGACTCCGTAACCTCAGTGACCTGCGATACCGAGGAACGTTTAAATAAAAATAGAACACGGTGATCAATCCGGTCCCAGAAAAGGCCATGGGCTACCACCATGAACCCCAACTCCTGTTTGTCCGTCACTTTAGACGTGCACAGTCTAAAGCTATTGCTACTCAGTTTCACTTTACATGATTTACAATTGAGATTTCGTTATGACTCAACAATCACATAAGACATACAATTCACATTTGTTCACAACTGTTTTTATCTTGGAATTAAGTAAGTGATCATAAAAGCATCAATCAAGACTCAATCCAATTTATCCAACCTTTCCTTTAACCATGAGCAACCCTGTATATGGGCATAAAGTTTCAACTTACTAAACAAGGTCCACCGCCCTCATAAAGTAGTGAAAAGATAGAAAGGGAACAACAACAAATCGATCCAAACCAATCATATAGAATAATCTAGTGTTCCCAACCAACATGTTTGTATCAATCATCCATACTAACATGTTACAGTTCTCATAGTGCAAAATAAGTTTAATAAGTTTGTCCAACAGTATTAAACATGCACATTCCATATAACCAAGTTCGTCCATAATATCAACATCACCAAGTTCAACAACAAATTCAACATGATTTCAACAATTAGCACACATTCCAAGCACGCAGGTATGTACGTACCTTGTGTAAACAAATTGATAAGCCACTTTAACACTTTCAAAAGTCGCCTAAAGAGAATTCTCCGCCTAAAACAACCAACAAATATTCCCAATCAATTCCTAATCATTGATAACCATAAGAGAGCATTCTAAATGCATCCTAAACATATTTAGAACTTTCCCCAATATCAAAACTTAAACATTTGATTTCCTAGAATCATAATTATTGAATTAGTGATTGAAATTCGTTGAAAACTTTTGCAAACATCGTACTTTAAATTTTCAGCAATATAAATTCATTTAAAAGCTTCACCATGGTCAATCTACGTTCCTAGTATCTCAAAACAACCAATTCAATAATCCACACTCAACTCATCATGATTAATAATCATAAAAACCTTGAATTTCATACTTTAAACAATCAAAACCAATATTTCAATGTAATTACATAATCTGAAAATTAATAACTTTATTATAAAATTCATAATTTAAATCACAAAACCCATAGCTTTAATTCAAGAAAACATAATTCAAATTAATAAATCATGATTAAGCCCTAATCTTAATTTTAATTAATCAAAACTGAAAATTAATTCGTTTTTAATCTCAACATCAAATCTGAAAATCATATTTACCATAAAAATTATAAATTTAATTTAAGAACATAATCTAAATTAACAAACTTTAATTTAAAATAATTAGTTACTTAGGGTTTAAGAAAGTAACCAATTCAAGAAGGAGGAGAGAGAGTTGGCCGGCGAACGGAGGTGGCTTGCGGCAGGGGCTGTGCGACGGCGGCACACGGTGGTGCTACTTGCGGTGGCTGCGCGAATTGGTGAAGGTCAGCCATGAAAAGGGAGGAGGAACGAGTATGAAAATAACAGAAAGAAAAAAGAAGGAAAAGGAGGAAGGATGGAAGATCATTACCGGCGGCAATAGGGTGGTGGCTCAGCGACGCGGTTGGGCGGAGGAGTGAGAAGACGGTGTCAAGTGGTCGTGGTTGCTGGTGGCTGCGGCTAGCTTGCACAAGGAGTAAAGGTTTGCAAGAAACAAAATTAGCATTCAAAGGAGGAACGAAGGAGGAGGGATCGAAGGAGAAGGAGAAGGAGACTCACCGGCGTCGAGGAGTCCGACGGCAGGCGACCGACGAGAGGGAGGAGAGCAGCGGCGAGGAGAGGGAAGATGAGTTCTTGAGGGTTTGAAAACTTACGTGAATAGTGAAGGAGGGTTTTGTTTTTCTCTTTCTAGCTTTCACGTGAATTAGAAGAAAGAAGGGGAGGGTTTGAGTTTGGGTTTTAATGTTAGGCTTTTCAAGTGGGCTAGACTTAGGATTTAGCTTTTATGATTCGAGTCCAAAACTGAATAGGATCGTTTTCTAAATTCAATCAATTTTCATAATTTAAATTCTTTTCAACTTAAAATTATAAAATCATTTTCGATTTCGTAAATCGTTGAAAATATTAAAATGTAATAAATAAATATACGTTAACTATATATTTATTTCCAAAATTCATAAATTCTTATTTAAATATATTAAATATACGTTAAAATATATAAATGAAATGTATAAAATTACGGGGGATTACATGAACACTGAACAGAATATCCAAGTATTTATCCTCATTTGATAAAATGTGTAAATAGAGAAGGTGCGTTTAGATTGGGACCAAACATACACATTTGACTACGGTATGCATGATATAATATCCTTCAAACTAGATGGTCATATCATATGGGATTATGCAGAAGTTTACATGAACTTTTTCACTGGTATGTCTCTTCTTCACTACCTCCTTTTGCTGACCTTTGCTGTTGACTTTGTATACTGAGAGATTCCTGTACGAGTATGATAATGTACATGTTGTAGGGCGGCAGGGCGATGTTTTGGTTATGTCATAGAAGTATGTGATTAGCTGCTTCATTGATGGCTTCTTTTTTATTAATAATAATGAAATTAGCTAATTCTTTTGAGCTCCCTGCCCCCCTCGACTTAGAAAAGTAAAGGAAAAAATGGAAATCCAGGATGGGGACGGAACAGAACAGGACTGATATTGTAAGGGGTGGAGAAGAGTTCAGAGTCATATTTTGCCGAAGAACGATAAGGCTTTGGTATTAAATCTCAAGGAATCACATGATGCTTACTATGTTCAATAGGTACGGAGTATATTGAACATAGTAAAAATGTGAACCTCCATGTATAAATTGTGAAGCTCCATAGTTGCTGTCAATAAACATGTGAAGCTCCATGTATAAATTGTGAAGCTCCATAGTTGCTGTCAATAAAAATGTGAAGCTTTATTTGTTGAGCATTATGATTTCCCTTTGTGAAATGAATGAGACTCCCAAGTTCCTAATCGTGATTATCACACTAGGCATATATATGTAATTATGTACTCGATCCCTTCGCCTGATAATGTTCAATTTGTAATTTATTTTTACAGTATGTTTTCCTACAGAAGGTTAACCAAGCTTAGGCTGTTTGGAATGGGTTTTTAACTTGATCATTAGTGTACTGAACTTTGTTGGTAATAAAGTTTGCTATGTTACCAAAAAAATAGGGATAATGTGTAATTTTTCATTAGATGAACTTTGTGATCAAATTTTATAGAATATTATTTTTGGTGATTAGTTGCAATAAAACAATTTAAAGCTCTGATATTATCTCGCACGCATCGCGTGCATATAAGACTAGTATTTTAATAAGTAAACAAGTGAGGACCATGTCATTTTGGTGGGGTGGGTTTATAAAATTATTTGTTTGATAGGATGGTAGGTTATAGGGTAAATTAGATGTATTATTTAATTAGATGGTAGGGTTGATAAGTTACTAAAAATGGCAAGTGTATCTTTTAAATAAATACGGCCGAAAAAGACAAGTGTATCTCTTAAATAAATACGGAGGGAGTAGTAAGTAACACCAATGCTTAAGATATCATTGAAGGACAAAAAAGGTATGTTTTACGTAAGTTGTCAAAGAAAATACATTATATTGTTAATTAAGAAACTTATTCATATTTCCTCTGATTTCTTAACTAGCACCATTTGGGTTGTACACAAAAAATACGAAAATTTTAAATATCAAAATTAACCATATGATACAAACAAAAGAGATCAGAAATATTAGTTAACAATGTTAAATATGAACTGTGAGTAAAGATAAAGTGGATATTTAGTGTGAGAACACACCAAAAAACATGACATACCACTATACGAGTACCATAAAAAGAAATGATGTAAGTATGTAACTAATTAGGGGCGAACCTATATTTGGACACCATTAATTTAAAAGAAAAAAATTGAATAACGAATGGGAAATGATTATTAACATTATACTAATTTACATACATACTCCCTCCGTCCCTTAATAGCGGTTTTGGTCAAACAAAAACAGAAACTCCATTAAATGATTTTCATGGTTTCGATTTGGAAAATGTCCCAGTCCGGCGATACAGAGTACTTCCCTTCTATGTCCTTTTAGGTTTCCTCTCTAATTTTTTTGACACTCTTTCTCTCAATTCATTCTGGGCAGTTAATTGCTAATGAGAAGATTAAGATTTCAACTTTGTCCCCCCTAATTCTCTATCCCCTTACATTTGTCCATTTTGTAGTATAATACATTTTTTTCTCCATTCAATTAGTGTGAATTTGGAGATTTTTGGCAGAATATGTAGTCAAAGTGCAAATTAAAATTAACTAAAACAATTCAATATATTGCTCTTAATTGTTTTAGGAATAGATAAGATACGCAGGACATTGATGGAAGCTGTTCAAGGAGCTAGACTCCACATTAAAAAGGCGCACAACGTACAATAAAGATGGAGAGAGAGAGGAGCGCTGGAGAGAGAATCTCAAACCAATGGACAACGGTAAGCCGGAGGAAATCAAGAAACCACACACCCATAGCCCAGAAAACCTGCTTCATTGACTTCTTGCCAATGAACACTAACCCTCAAGATCTCGCATCCCTTTTCCGTCACTATGGAAAAGTCGAAAATGTGTGCATACCAGAAAAACTTCGAGCCAATAAACGGTACCGTTTCGCCTTCGTCAAATTCACCTCTAGTGAAACCCTCAAACCTGCCATAAGAGGAGAAGACGGTAGGAAAATGGGGACTTTCCGTATCAGAATTTACCCAGCTAAGCATGAAATGCATACCCGAAAGTCATCCTCAACCCCAAAACCCCCACCCCTGCCAAAACACAATAGCCAGAAAACTCCGATATTGCACTACCCATCAACTGAGAGAGATAAAAGATCCTACAAAGAAGTTACCTTAAACCAAAACCAAACCAACAATCCTAATCAGAAACAATCCACCCCCAAACCAAACCCTTCACATCAGACCCAGAAAATACCTCCCAATGAACCCGACCCGCAACCAGACTGTTACAAATTTGAGCCATGTATTATGAGAAGAATGAGTTCCAGGATATTGGGAGAAGAAACGGAACAGATCAGAGACAACTTGTCGGTCAATCTAGTTGACGACGAAGAATTCATTACGATCAAAGGAACAATATGCAATGAAAATGAAGAACTCTTTCGGAGAAGCGTCATCGCCACTGCTAACTCATCCCTCTCCTCAATCATCATCCTTGAACACATACTTGCAGAAGGAGTCACATGCCTAACAATCAGGCCAATGGGGGGAATGCTCCATCTAATCACCTTTGCTACTTTAGACGATAAAGTAGCCATGATGGAATGTGAGTGGCTCAAAAGATGGTTCATGGATATGCGAAATGTTAACCAAGTTTGCGCCTAAAAATGGAGAGAAACCACACTGAAAATATATGGGGTTCCTCTTAGTGCTTGGGGATATGATAATTTTTTCAAAGTGGGATGTGTGTTCGGCAGAGTATTGTCAGTTGATTATGCCAACTATGACTGTGCCAAAGTCATGGTAATCACAGATTGTTTGTTCTCCATCAATTGTAAACTGCTTCTGGAAATTGGGGATAATTCCCATAAAATCTGTATCACAGAAGAAAACAATGGCCAGATTGTAAACGACAAAACCACAAACAAAGCTGATCGAGGCTCCTCTGACGAGGACGAAGGCGCGTGTGAAACACCTCGCCGCACATCACCAGTTGCCAAAACCCCTTCATCATCCCACAATTCTCAAGAGAACCACATTAACTCCCTTGACCACAGTGCCAATAATGAACCCATCATTAATGGTCTACAATCAGATGACCATAACCTTGGAAATACCACTCCTGACTCCTCGGAACTCTCTGCAAAAGTAAGAATATCCGTTGCATCTCCAAACCAAACCCATCCAGTGATCCCTAACCTAGCCACAAATGGACCATCACCACCAAATAGCCCAATGCAAAACTCATCATTATTCCCTATCTCTATTGCCAACAGATTTGGCCCATTAAGCAGGCCCAAACACCAACCCTCCTCCTCTTCATCTTCTGGACCCCTTTTCCCACCAGGTTTTGAAGATAATATTCCACAAAACATCAAATCGGCCCATGTTGCGAAGAGGGCAAGAAAGGCCCACCGAAAAGCCCAGAAACCACCCAAACCATACACCAACATCATTAAGCCTACATCCCCTGTAATTCAGTCAGCCCATCCAAGCCTAGCATCTGCGTCCATTACTGCCGAGAATGTGCTAACACTTGCAAATCAGTTGGGCCTCACATTCGATGGGCCAACATCAGTTCTGCGAGATCGAATCAACACGATTTTAAAAAGGCAACAGGAAGATTGGAACTCAGGCCAACAATAAGCACCTTCATATTCTCATCTCTCACCACAACATGAACCATGATAATTTTGTCTTGGAATATACGCGGAATCAGTGGCAGGATTAAGAGAAGCACAATCCGGAGCTTAATAAACCAACACTCCCCTCACTTTGTTTTCGTTCAGGAAACAAAGATTGAAACTTTCAACCCACGGATTATAAACTCCTTCTGGAAGAATTCGGGTGTCCAATGGGTTTCTAGCCCTTCTCACGGAAATTCGGGGGGATTAATCTCCCTGTGGAACTCTGATGTTTTTAAGGCTGAGTCAACAACCTGTGAGAAACACTGGATTGCAATATCCGGCAACATCAGCGACATTCAACTCAAATGCACCCTCATCAACATATATAATCCTTGCTCCGTTTCAGACAGGGAAGCGGTGTGGCAAAGTATCCGAGATTTTCAGCTCTCATCTAATCTGCCATGTCTTTTGATTGGGGACTTCAATGAAGTCTTAGAACAAAACGATAGGGGGAGTCATCATATGTCAATCACTGGGTCTCAACAATTTAACATGTTCCTACAGGATTTGCAGGTTATAGAAATTCCTCCATCAAATGGGAAATATACCTGGTTCCGAGGGCACTCAAAGAGCAAGCTGGACCGTCTCTTCATGACTCCCATATGGCTCACAAAATTCCCAGCAACAAAGGTCTCTTTACTCAAGAGATCGATCTCTGACCACTGCCCAATGCTCGTTCAGTCAAGTGAAAAAAATTGGGGGCCAAGACCATTTAGATTCCTCAACTGCTGGTTGTCTCACCCTGGATGCTCGAAGATTATTAAAGAATCATGGGGGATCTCACCCACTCTCCCAATGATGGAGAAACTGAAACTAGTCAAAAACAACCTTCGCACCTGGAATAAAGAAGAATTTGGCAAAATTGATGAACAAATCAGAATACTTGAGGACAAAATTCAAAAAATCGACAATGATGCTAATGAGAGAGACCTTACCAACACTGAAGTTCTTGATAGGAAAACGGCCCAAATGGAGTTGTGGTGCTGGCTAAGAAGGAAGGAGTCGTATTGGGCTCAAAACTCTCGAGCAAGATGGGTCAAAGAAGGCGATAGAAATACGAGATATTTTCATACAATCGCCACAATGAGAGAAAGAAAAAACAGAATTGAGAGCATTGCAGTTGGGGGAGACACCATTGAAAATCCATCAGAAATAAAGCAGGAGGCAGTGAACTTCTTCAAAAATATATTTAAGGAAGATCACAACCAAAGGCCACTCTTCCATGGCCTCCACTTCAGAACTTTAAACCACACACAAGCCTCAACTCTTACTGAAAAATTCACACAGGAAGAGATTGACCAGGCAGTAGCTTCCTGCGATTCATCAAAGGCTCCGGGCCCTGACGGGTTTAACTTCGCATTCATTAAAAGTTCGTGGGACGTGATAAAAGCAGATGTGTACGAGCAAGTCTACGAATTCTGGAAGACTGCCAGACTTCCGCGAGGGTGTAATTCCGCCTTCATAGCCCTTATCCCGAAAACTAATAATCCAAATAGCCTCAAAGATTATCGGCCCATTAGCATGGTCGGGAGTATGTATAAGATAATTTCAAAGCTGCTGGCTCGCCGTCTACAGAAAGTCATCAACATCCTCATTGGCCCTCAACAATCCTCCTTTATTAAGGGTAGACAAATTCTCGAAGGAGCCTTGATCGCCACTGAAGTAATTGATTCATGTAAAAGAAACAAAACCAAAGCAACTCTACTGAAACTTGACTTCCATAAAGCATTTGACAGCATCTCGTGGACATACCTAGATTGGGTATTAGAAAGAATGAAATTTCCCCCTCAATGGTGCGCGTGGATCAGGTCTTGTGTTATGACGGCATCGGCATCTATCCTTGTCAACGGCTCACCCACAGACACTTTCAAACTCCAAAAGGGACTTCGCCAAGGCGATCCTCTCTCACCCTTCCTTTTCAACCTTGCTGTGGAACCGCTTAATCTGCTAATACAGAAGGCCATATCACTAAATTTATGGGAGGGCATTGGAATGTGTAGGAATGGTTCGAAGGTGTCGCATCTTCAGTATGCGGACGACACCTTAATTTTTTGTCCCCCAAATATCCAATCACTGATGAACATAAAGAAGACTCTCATATTGTTTCAACTATCATCCGGCTTGCAAATTAACTTCCATAAAAGCTCGATTTTTGGAGTTAATGTGGAAAACCAGTGGCTTCAAGAAGCAGCGAACTCATTACTTTGCAAAGTCGAATACTTGCCGTTCAAATACTTGGGCCTTCCAATAGGGGGCAACATGAACCGCATCAGTATGTGGGATCCTATCTTGGACCGAATGGGGAAGAAACTCGCCTCATGGAAGGGAGGTCTGCTATCTATAGGTGGGCGTGCAACCCTGATAAAAGCATGCCTATCTAGCTTACCCTTGTATTATATGTCATTATATCCAGCCCCCATGGGGGTGATCGAAAAGATACGAAAGATTCAACGACAATTCCTTTGGGGCAGCGATCATGGCAGAAAAAAGCTTTCCCTTATTGCCTGGAACATTGTCGAAGCCCCAAGAAGTTTGGGCGGGCTTAACCTTGGAAACATTCAGCACAAAAACTTGGCTTTATTGGCCAAATGGATATGGAGGCTACTAAATGAGCCTCACACGTTTTGGCGCAAACTGATACAGGAAAAATACGGATATGGACCTCTATTTTCTATCCTCGACCTGCAGATCCCAAAACAGGGGGGGACTTGGAGACACATATGCCACTTACTACTGAACCACCCACAGTCGAGAGCGATGCTGAAATCGCAGATCTGTAAAAAAGTCGGAGATGGACAGGAGACACTCTTTTGGCACGACGTGTGGCTTGGTAACGCCCCCCTCAAAGCCCTCTTCCCAAGGCTTTTCCTAATAAGCACAACCAAAAGTGCGAAGGTGGCCTCCATGTGTTTTTGGGATGGCCTGGAATGGAAGTGGACATTAAATTGGGCAAGAAATCTCAGACCTCAGGACAACCATGAGCTTTGTAATCTTCAGCAGCTTCTACATATTGTCAGTCTCTCACCTGGGGACCCTGACTCCTTTTCTTGGATACCTAACAAGAAGGGTGACTTCTCAGTAAAATCATTCAGCTACGAACTTGCAAAATGTGACTTAAGTGGCCCAAAACAAACCTACGCTGGGGTATGGAGAGGCCTAGTTCCATACCGAGTGGAGATCTTCATCTGGATCGCCCTCCAAGGGAAGTTAAACACCAAGGATAAATTGTTGCGACTCGGTATAATAGATGCTTCATCAACAAATTGCGTACTGTGCAACTTAGCTCCAGAAACAAGTGATCACATTTTTATCCACTGCACACTGTCTCAAAAAATCTGGTCATGGTGGCTCGAACTATGGCAGCTTTGTTGGTGCATGCCATCAACCACCCACGAAGTATTCGAGCAATGGTTTCACCCTAACCATGGGGCTTTCTTCAAGAAGGTGTGGAAAGCAAGCTTCTTCATCATACTATGGACCATATGGAGGGAGCGGAATGGTCGATGCTTTGAGAACGTCTCTTGTTCCATCTCTCAACTCCAAAACCTTGTGCTGTCACGAATTAGCTGGTGGATCAAAGGGTGGAATGACGACTTCCCTTACAGCTCCATTGACATCATACGACAACCATTGTGCCTCAAATGGGATCCTGGTAAGGCAAAACACCTCCATAAACCTACTGCACTGCCCATGCAAATATGGGCTCCACCCCCTTCATCCTCCTACAAATGGAATGTAGATGCCTCCATGAAAATATCCGAGTCCAAGTCTGCAGTGGGTGGAGTCTTGCGAAATCATGATGGAGTGTTCAAATGCCTCTTTTCATGCCCAATCCCCTTCATGGAGATTAACCACGCTGAGACTTATGCCATATATAGAGCATTAAAAATATCCCTGGACTTCGAAAGGAGTCACCATGGCAAGCTCATTATTGAGTCAGACTCGGCAAATGCTGTTCGTTGGTGCAACGGAGATAGCAGTGGCCCGTGGAACCTTAATTTCATCATCAATTACATCAGACACTCTATGACGAAGGGTCAGGGGGTGGATATTGTTCACAAAGGCCGCGAGACGAATATGGTGGCAGATTTAATGGCGAAAAGAGGGCTCACGAGGCACGATGACTTCATTGCATGGTTGTAAAATCTCATATTGATGCCCCTGTATTGATAGAGCAACTCCTAAGCAGTACGAATTGCTCACAGTTGTAATCGTAGCCATTGGGCTTTGAAATAATAATAAAACCCAACTTATCAAAAAAAAAAGCTAGACTCCACATTCTTCACCAAAAAAAAAAAATTGTTTTTAGGAGAAGTTTACTGTAGTGTTACATTAGCTTCGAAACTACAAACGTTACAAAATATTGCTTATTTTATAATTAGGTGGTAATTACAAAAATAATGCTATCATAGAGAAAATTTTAAAAAGTAAGGTTATTTAAGAGGATTTGGTAAATATTTTGCTACCATTGAGAATTCGCAATAGTTCATGGCTACCCTTAATTTAATGGTGTTAGTTGATAGTAGAGTATTTTTTTAATATAGTTAGTGGAAAATGTGTAAGGAATGGTGCGTGGTGAGTGGGGTATATGAATTTTTAAATGATTTTTTTATAGGAAGTAGTGGTGTAGGTGGGTTAGTATATAAGTGTGAGAAATAATATAATATTGGTAAGAATTTCCATTTATATAAGCGGTGCAAGTATTAAGGGACGGCCCGAAAAGAAAAGCAGTGCAAATATTAAGGGACGGCCCGTAACGAAAAACGGTGCGAGTATTAAGGGACGGAGGGAGTATTTAATTCACTAACACTGAAACTCATGAAACGCACCTGTAGGCCGTAGCTCAATGGTAGCTGGGAGTGTTTAAGAGTTATATTTGCAGTCATCTTGGGTTTGAATCTGGTTTGGGACAGAACTATATTTTTATTTCTTTTTGGTTTCCTACTTGTTGGGCTTGCTTAAATTTTCATGGTTTCTTTAATTTTAATGTCATGGTTTCTTTAATGTTTTTTTTTTTTCCTGTTTTACTTCCTTTTGACGCCACTTACCTTTTACTTTATGTTTGGGCTACCAATTGAATATCAATTGGGCCACTAAGTCCAAAGTCCAATGACTCAAAACAGCAACATCAAACCTGCCACAAACCAACATGGCTATTCAGCCATCAACCAAGGCCCAAGGCCCAATAGCAATAAATGACCTATGGACATTTATTATGCAAACACTATAAATAGGCCGCCAAGGCTCACACCTCAAGGTACGTCCAATTTATCGCCTTAAGACTACTCTTCTAGAGAACTTCTCTCTGGAATCCGAGCATCGTTCTTACTTAGGCATCGGAGGGGCTTTACTCGGAAGCACCCCCGAGGCTAGTGATTTTACCCTTGTGCAGGTGAATTCGGACTCGACTCATTCAAGCAAGAAAGATCTTCAACACACACGAAAGGGCCTTCATTCGAAGCCCATTGTTTCCACCTTTACAACACCGGAACAATTTGGCGCCGTCTGTGGGGAAGAACACTTCAAAGCCTTGAAAACACCAACCATCTCTTTCTGCAAAATGGTTAACGATGTTGTTAACAACAATGATGACGATATGATAGTGCGATCAGATTCAGAATCTGATGAGGAGGCGCATCCTCAATCGGTGGCGAGGTCACAGCCAAGCAGAGCTACGACCGCCACCACCGCAGAACCTTCGGTTCCATCCAGGGAAGAACTCAATGCGGCCATGACCATCATGCAAAACTTCCTCTTCAACGAGAAACAACAAGGATTGGCAAAAGACCGCAGAGAGGAGAGGAGGACCAAGCGACGGCTGAACGAGCCGCTCAGTGTAGAAGTGTCCAGACCCGAACGAGAACTCCCTCCCTTGACAGGAACACACCTAACGTCGAGATGGATGGAAAGCACGTGGGACACCCAAAAAAGGGCACAACAACAACCAGATTGGTTTGCAAAACCAACACCTACCCCAACAGCTCTCCAAAACGGATCGAATGCTCCTAACACTCGGATCCGAAGCTCGGTACTCAGCAGGTTTAGGCCCTCGGTCCATTCGAGGTTAAGACCTTCGATCCATTCAAGGCTTGGGGTAGGCGAATCAAGTAGATCCAGCGAACGGCCCGAGGTCAGTAGCCGAGAAAGAAGAAGAGACAGGAGGCATGATCGAACCCCTAGCCCCCGTCGTACGCCCGAGCGTTCTAACCACAGAACCCCGGCAAGCGAAGGCATCAGGGCTAGACTCGGGAAAAGAATCATGACCCCAACGTCATCCCCTTTCTCGGATGAGCTGATCATGGAAGAAATCCCAAAGGTCAGACTGCCAGCCCACCTGACATACAGCGGAACCACGGATCCGAGGGATCACATCATCTCCTACGAGCAGCAAATGTTCTTGAGCCCCTACTCCGAAGCATGTTGGTGCAAATATTTCCCAACCACGCTAACCGGAGTGGCGGGAGAGTGGTTCAGATCGCTGCCGAAGGGATCGACCAAAAACTGGAAGAAGTTGAAGAAGAGATTCTGCACGCAGTTCGTGAGCAACAATCGCCCCGAATGAACCACTGCAGAATTAACCTCAATCCAACAAGAAAGAGACGAAAGTCTAAGAGAATTCATGGCCAGATTCATGAAGGAATCAACAAACATACCAAACTTGCAGTCAGACGTGGCCATCTTCGCTTTAAAGCATGCACTCCAAGAGGGGAAATTCCGTGACAAACTTTCGATGAAAAACCCCTCCAAAATAGCCGACGTGCTCCAAGTGGCTGATGCATTCATCAGAACCGAAGAGTTCAACAAAGCTGCTGCAAGGTTGAAAGGATCTTCGGATCCGAGAGATACGAAAAACCACCAGAGCAAGCCCGAGGGCATCTCAAGGAAAGGGAAAGAGAAAGTGGGAGTTAGAGATATGAGCCCGAAGAAAGACGGGAGAAGGGGTGAACTTCAACCCAAATAAACTAACTACACTCCATTAGCTCTGCCCCGAAAAGAAATTTTCAGCCTCAACAGAAATGATGAGAAGTGGAAGCTACCTGGGAAGCTCAAGTCCAACCCAGCTCGGAGAAACAAGAACAAATGGTGCGAGTTTCACGATGACTTTGGTCACCACACCGAGGAATGCAACTCGCTGAAAGATAACATTGAGGACCTCGTTCGCCGAGGCTACCTGAAATAATACGTGTTAGACCGAAGGGAGGAAAAGGAAAAGGCCGCAAGCGTCAAACCGCATGAGCAATCCCAGAAAAGGGTTTACGAAGCCGCAGGGCAGAAGAAGAATGGCATCCTGGTGGTGTTCGGAGGGCAGAGGTCTGGCCAGGCCAGCAAGAAACACCTAAGAGCTCTCTCCCATCGAGTGACCTTTAGCTTCGTGGGAGATAGCCAACCACACCCCTCGAACATGACTTTCACTGCTGATGATTTCTTCGGAGTCCAATACAAACATGACGATCCCTTGGTAATTTCCATGGATCTCAACAACCACAACGTACACCGAGTGCTGGTTGACGGAGGAAGCGCTGTCAACATCATCTTCAGAAATTGCTTCGAGCAGCTGATCCTCGAGGAGTCAGAAGAATGGCTGACGAAAGTTAGCTACCCCCTGATCGGATTCAACGGATCCGCAGCTATCCCTCGGGGATGTTAGGTTATGATACATATGACAATTCATAAATCATGTGGAAAAACCATAAAGCCAGGAAAACATATTATTTACACATAATCATTTAGCATAGTTTAGATGCATACTCTTTGTTGCGTGCCTTCCCTAGCTGCGCCCGAACCGAACAAGAACAAGTCTTTAGGACTCCAAATGTCATCCCTCCGTAGATAGTCCACAGCACGTCCGGATCCGCCTTAAGCTTGACCAACTAGGATCGCCCTTAAGGTACTACTTATTTTCGGCTAAATGGGCAAGAGTTATGGTTGATTTTTCTGCTTAAAAATCCTAGCTTTGAATACTTGAAAACTTGTATATAAATAATGACCCTAGGCCCCTTATTTATAGAGGTATGGAAAAGGAATTGTAATCCAACTAGGATGTGGATTTGTTAATTAGAACTTTATTAGGACTCTAAATAACAAAGCAAATCTAATAGGATTAGGATTTTAATCTTCGCACGAATCCTAATAGAATTAGGATTTCCCGCATACGCATCGTACAAGCCGTGCACCTGCGCAGGCCTTGCGGCCCACGACAAGCGCACAGCCCATGTGTGGTGCTGCGCGCGCGCGCGCCCTTGGCTGGGCCTGGTCAAGGCGTGCGTTGCTGCGTGCGGCTCGCTGGGCGATGGCCTGGCTTCGTGCTGGGCCTTCGTCTAGCGGGCCTCGTCCGATGCTAATTCGTACGATACGCTTCCGATTAAATTCCCGATTCCGGAATTCATTTCCGATACGAACAACATTTAATATTTCCGATTCCGGAATTAATTTCCGTTTCGAACTAATATTTAATATTTCCGTTTCCGGAATTATTTTCCGATTCCGATAATATTTCCGATTCTGACAATATTTCCGTTTCCGGCAATATTTCCGATTCCGGCAATATTTCCATTTCCGATAATATTTTCCGATACGTACCATGTTTCCGTTTCCGGCAACATCTACGACTTGGATAATATTTATATTTCCGATACGATCCATATTTCCGTTTCCGGCAATATCATCGTTTCCGGAGTATTCATTTCTTGCCTGTGACGATCTCAGCTCCCACTGAAACCAAGATCCGTCGATTCCGAATATCCATAGATGGAGTATTTAATGCCATTAAATACTTGATCCGTTTACGTACTATTTGTGTGACCCTACGGGTTCAGTCAAGAGTAAGCTGTGGATTAATATCATTAATTCCACTTGAACTGAAGCGGCCTCTAGCTAGGCATTCAGCTCACTTGATCTCACTGAATTATTAACTTGTTAATTAATACTGAACCGCATTTATTAGACTTAACATTGAATGCATACTTGGACCAAGGGCATTATTTCCTTCAGTCTCCCACTTGTCCTTAGGGACAAGTGTGCATTTCCTAATTCCTTTGTCGCTCGATGCTTGCTCTTGAACATAAGGTAAGAGTTGTCATCCTTATTATGTCCAGAGGTATTTCTCGGTTTCAGAGTTCAACTGATCAAATAAACAGATAATCATAGCCTATGATTCATCCGAGCACGGCCATGCATTTCACAGTTTCTAGCTCTCCGATTGATAGGTGATTACCTGAGCGTTGCCTTTATAGCCTCCTTTTACGGTGCGACGGTTGGTCAACGTCAAAGCAACCAATTCTCAAACAAGTAATCTCAAATCACTCAGGTATTGAGGATTTAGTGTCTAATAATTTTAATGACATTTACTTATGACAGATTTTCATCTCTTACAGTAAAGTTTCATAGGTCTTGTCCGATACTAGTCTTCCCAAAGTAAGTATCTATGCAAATGATTATGACATTTCCATGTCCACATAGTTCAAGAAACAGAACTACTAGTCATCTTGCATTCTAGTCGTCTAACGTTTTCTATGCGTCCGATTTTATAGAAAACTCCGACTAGGGACCATTTTCAACCTTTGACATTCAAGTTCACTTGATAGACATTTCTTAGTCACAGGACTGGTCCTGACAGTCTATCTTGAATATATCGTCAAATTGAAGGGACTCATCATTTAATAAACCACAAATTAAATGGAAAAATGAATTCTTTTCATTTATTGTGAATGATTAACCAATAATGTTTTACAAAGATTTAAACTCTAAAACTTTAAAACATTAAACAGAGATATCAAAGCCATTCTCCAATATGCTTGATTCCCATAGCTGCAGTGTGCGAGTTGTGCTTCGCCTGCGGCAGAGGTTTAGTCAATGAATCTGATATGTTGTCATCAGTTCCAATCTTGTTTATCTCGACTTCTTTTCTTTCAACGAACTCTCGTAGAAGGTGAAATCTACGAAGTACATGCTTGACTCTCTGGTGGTGTCTAGGCTCCTTTGCCTGTGCAATAGCTCCGTTATTATCACAATACAGGGCTATTAGTCCTTTAATGGAGGGGACTACACCAAGTTCACCTATGAACTTCCTTAGCCATATAGCTTCTTTTGCTGCTTCATGTGCAGCAATGTACTCCGCTTCAGTTGTAGAATCCGCAATGGTGCTTTGCTTAGCACTTTTCCAGCTTACTGCACCCCCGTTGAGGCAGAAGACAAACCCAGACTGTGATCTGAAATCATCTTTGTCGGTTTGGAAACTTGCGTCCGTATAGCCTTTAACAATTAATTCATTATGTCCACCATAGACCAGGAAGTCATCTTTGTGCCTTTTCAGGTACTTCAGAATATTCTTGGCAGCAATCCAATGCGCCTCTCCTGGGTCTGACTGGTATCTGCTCGTAGCACTGAGTGCGTACGCAACATCCGGGCGTGTACATATCATAGCATACATTATTGAACCAATCAGTGATGCATATGGAATCCCATTCATTCGTCTACGCTCATCAAGTGTTTTTGGGCGCTGAGTCTTGCTTAGAGTTATTCCATGAGACATGGGTAGGTAGCCTCGCTTGGAGTCTGCCATCTTGAACCTATCAAGCACCTTATTGATATAAGTGCTTTGACTAAGTCCAATCATCCTTTTAGATCTATCTCTGTAAATCTTGATGCCCAATATGTACTGTGCTTCTCCTAGATCTTTCATCGAAAAACATTTCCCAAGCCAAATCTTGACAGAGTTCAACATAGGAATGTCATTTCCGATAAGTAATATGTCGTCGACATATAATACTAGGAAAGCAATTTTGCTCCCACTGACCGTCTTGTATACACAAGATTCGTCTGCGTTTTTGATGAAACCAAAGTTACTGACTGCTTCATTAAAACGTATATTCCAGCTCCTGGATGCCTGCTTCAATCCGTAGATTGACTTCTTTAGCTTGCATACCTTTTTAGCATTCTTTGGATCCTCAAAACCTTCAGGATGTGTCATAAACACAGTTTCTGTTAAAACGCCGTTTAAGAAAGCAGTTTTGACATCCATCTGCCATATTTCGTAATCGTAATATGCAGCGATTGCTAACATTATCCGAATAGACTTTAGCATTGGAACTGGTGAAAAGGTTTCATCGTAATCCACACCATGGACTTGCATGTAACCTTTTGCAACCAATCTAGCTTTGAAAACTTCAAGTTTCCCATCCTTGTCCTTTTTCAGTTTGAAAACCCATTTGCTTCCAATGGCTTGGTAGCCATCTGGCAAATCGACCAAATCCCATACTTGGTTTTCAGACATGGAGTCTAATTCAGATTGCATGGCTTCTTGCCATTGCTTGGAGCTAGGGCTCGTCATAGCTTGTTTGTAAGTCGCAGGTTCATCACTTTCAAGTAATAGAACGTTATAGTTCTCGTTCGTCAAAATACCTAAGTATCTTTCCGGTTGAGATCTATATCTTTGCGTTCTACGCGGGGTAACATTTCTAGATTGACCATGATTCTCACCAGATTCTTCTAAAGATCTCTGAGTTTCATCCTGAATGTCATCTTGAAAATTCTCTAGAGTTTGTTGTTCGACTCGAATTTCTTCGAGGTCTACTTTTCTCCCACTTGTCATTTTGGAAATGTGATCTTTCTCCAAAAAGACACCATCTCGAGCAACAAACACCTTGTTCTCAGATGTATTGTAGAAGTAATACCCCTTTGTTTCCTTTGGATAGCCCACAAGGATACATTTGTCAGATTTTGGATGAAGTTTGTCTGAAATTAATCGTTTGACGTATACTTCACATCCCCAAATCTTAAGAAAAGACACATTTGGAGGCTTTCCAAACCATAACTCATATGGAGTCTTTTCGACAGCTTTAGACGGAGCTCTATTTATAGTGATTGCAGCTGTATTTAGTGCATGTCCCCAAAATTCTAATGGAAGTTTGGCCTGACCCATCATTGACCTGACCATGTCTAGCAAGGTTCTGTTCCTCCGTTCCGACACACCGTTCCATTGTGGTGTTCCAGGAGGAGTCAATTCTGATAGAATTCCACATTCTTTCAGATGGTCATCAAATTCATAGCTCAGATATTCACCGCCTCTATCAGACCGCAGTGCCTTAATCTTCTTGCCTAATTGATTCTCTACTTCACTCTGAAATTCCTTGAATTTGTCAAAGGATTCAGACTTATGCTTCATTAGGTAGACATAACCATATCTACTGAAGTCATCAGTGAAAGTGATAAAGTAGCTGAAACCACCTCTAGCATTTGTACTCATTGGTCCACATACATCTGTATGGATTAAACCCAATAGTTCATTTGCTCTTTCTCCAACTTTAAAGAAAGGTTGCTTTGTCATTTTGCCAAGTAAACATGATTCGCATTTACCATAATCCTCTAAGTCAAATGGTTCTAGAATTCCTTCCTTTTGAATTCTTTCTAAGCGTTTCAAGTTTATATGGCCCAATCGACAATGCCACAGATAGGTGAGATCTGAATCATCCTTTTTGGCCTTTTTGGTATTTATGTTATATACTTGTTTGTCGTGATCTAATAAATAAAGTCCATTGACTAATCTAGCAGATCCATAAAACATCTCTTTAAAATAAAACGAACAACTATTGTCTTTTATTAAAAAGGAAAATCCCTTAGCATCTAAGCAAGAAACTGAAATGATGTTTTTAGTAAGACTTGGAACATGGAAACACTCTTCCAGTTCCAAAACTAGCCCGGAGGGCAACGACAAATAATAAGTTCCTACAGCTAATGCAGCAATCCGTGCTCCATTTCCCACTCGTAGGTCGACTTCTCCCTTGCTTAACTTTCTACTTCTTCTTAGTCCCTGTGGATTGGAACATAAGTGTGAGCCACAACCTGTATCTAATACCCAAGAAGTTGAATTAGCAAGTATACAGTCTATAACGAAAATACCTGAAGATGGAACGACTGTTCCGTTCTTCTGATCTTCCTTTAGCTTCAAGCAATCTCTCTTCCAATGCCCCTTCTTCTTGCAGTAGAAGCATTCGGATTCAGAAGTGGGTTGACTGACCTTCCTCTTTACAGATTTGGCGCCAGTTTGCTTAGTTGGGCTGGCCTTGTTGCCACCTTTCTTAGCATTCCTCTTCTTTCCAGATTTCTTGAACTTGCCCCCACGCACCATAAGCACATCCTGCTTATCACTTTTGAGCGTCTTTTCAGCGGTCTTCAGCATACCGTGAAGCTCAGTGAGCGTTTTGTCCAGACTATTCATACTGTAGTTCAGTTTGAACTGATCATACCCACTATGAAGAGAATGGAGGATGGTGTCTATAGCCATTTCCTGAGAAAATTGCTGATCCAGCCGACTCATATTCTCAATGAGTCCAATCATTTTGAGAACATGTGGACTTACGGGCTCGCCTTTCTTAAGCTTGGTCTCAAGAATTTGCCTATGAGTCTCAAATCTTTCGACTCGAGCCAGATCTTGGAACATGTTCTTCAACTCACTGATGATTGTGAAAGCATCTGAGTTGATGAACGTTTTCTGCAGATCTGCACTCATGGTGGCGAGCATTAGACATTTCACATCCTTGTTGGCATCAATCCAACGATTGAGGGCTGCCTGAGTGACCCCGTCGCCTGTGGCTTCGGGCATCGCCTCTTCTGGGACATACTCCTTTCCTTCCTGCATAAGAACTATTTGCAAGTTCCTTTGCCAGTCAAGGAAGTTTTTCCCGTTCAACTTCTCCTTTTCGAGAATTGATCGAATGTTGAATGAATTGTTCTTTGCCATATTTAAAACTACAATTGAAAAGAATAAACAAATAAATAACCATTCACAGTTTCTCTTAATAAACTTAAATTCTAGCATACATGCATAATTCAATGTTCATTAAGCATTTTATTCAAGTTATGTGTTCCGGCAGGTGTGAATAAAATGATTCCAAGATCCTAAAATCATTGAAGAATTAAGCACAGTTTGTCGACTTAATCCTAAAACATCTTAGGTAAGCAAAAGCCTTTTGCTAATAGTGATCTAGTATGACCCGACTTCATCTTGAAGCTTTAACTTCAAAGCCTGTCTTGAAAATCTCCGTGGGAGGCACCATTTTCTTCAAATAGAATAAGCTATAATTAAAACTAATTACAACTATTTGATGGTACGCAAACCATTTTTGAATTGAAAAACAACTTGGTATTTTAGACCAATTACATTCAAATTAATGGTACGCAGACCATATTTTCTATCCTATTTGGGCCATACTAGTCACTTCATAACCTGCAAAACAGTACATATACAATATATACCATTCACCCATTCATTATCATGAATGGCCCACATAGCTGGTTAGTAAAACACATTATGCATCACATAAACATTTGCAACAATTAATCAAGGGCACCACTAATCTACAAATTATTCAGTCCTTATTAATTCTAATCAAGTTGTTTTAACCTTAAGGATTTGTAGACCTAATCAAGAGTTTATGACTAAAAAGGGCTCCCACTCAAACCAATAAATTCATATGCTTTACTAATTTTAAACATAAAAATGTATTTCTAGTCTAACCGGAAACATACAAAATTAATTAAAATTTAAAGCTCATATAAATTTATAATTGAATCCAAAAAGTTTAATTTAATTTCAGTCGTATTTAAATTAATTCATGATTTTAATTTTAGTAAAATAATTAGAATAAATAAAATTTATTATAATTACAATATTCAAAATTAAAATCCAAGAAAATAATTTAAATTATTAATTTTAAAAATTAAATAAAATTACGTAAACTGAAAATTTTCAAATTAAAAATTTCAAAACGATCTAATCGCAACGCAACAATCCCACGCATCGCACGCCCATGGGCTACACGCACACAACCATCGCTGGCCATGTGCGCGCAGCCCATGCGCTGCGTCGCATCGCTGCTGCTCACCATCGCAAGGCATCACGCAAGCTGGTGCTCGCTGCGGGCGCCAGCGCTTGACGCACGAGCATGCTGCCGCAGCCCATCGCTGGGCGCAGCGCTCGTCGCACGCACAACAAGCACTCGCACGCCATCGCTGGGCGCAACGCTCGTCGCACGCACAACAAGCACTCGCACGCCATCGCTGGGCGCAGCGCTCGTCGCACGCACAATAGCGCTCGCTGCGCGCGAGCGATCGATGCTGGGGCGTAGCACTCGTGGCACGCGAGCTTGCGCTCGCTGCGCGCGAGGCTCCGCACTGCTTGCGCAAGACAGTGCGCGCTGTGGCGCAGCACGCTTGCTGCCCACACGCGACTGTTGTGCCTTGCTCTCGCCCTCGCCCATCCGCCCATTGCACACAGCCCACGACACAAGGCAGGGCTGCTGCCTTGTGCTCGTGCACCATGGCCTTGCTCATTGCATTCGTACCGCATGGGCGACGAGCTCCCTTGCTCGTCGTCACATGCCCGCATTGTACAACACCCCTTAATGGTAACACGTAGCGTCCATTGCTTTGTGCGTGCAAGTTATATGAGCGAATCGCATAAAATTTTTAAAATTTATATTCAAAATTAATGACAAATCAATAAATAATATTAATTTCATAATTTTAGGGCAAAAAATCGAAAATTTATTATTCAATTGATTTCCTATTAACATGGATTCAAGTCTTGGTCATAAAAATTTAAAATTTAACATAAATTTACAATTTTTATGGTGGTTTTTAATCATAGGTATCTAATTAAATTATAACTAATTATGAAAATCAAACTAATTCTAAATTATTTCAATTTTCAACAAATTAATCATAATTACAAATTAGATTGCATAATTAACAAGGCTAGGCATTCAAACTTGTTAAACATATACAGTAGGTCAATCAAAAATTCAAGATTTATCAACAAGAATCGCAAATAATTAATTTAACATCTTAAACTTACGAAATTTTGCATTCGAAAAACTAAAACCTCCGAAAAGTCATAGTTAGGCTTCGAATTTGAGAATTCTGGGTTCGGCCGAAAAAACCTATTTTTGTCAAAATTTTAGAATGCCTTTTACATGCGGAATTGACACAAAAATCACTCGATTTGGATGAGTAACGAAGACACTGCCGAAAAACTGCGTACGTATAATTAAATAAACGCAATTTGCAATTAATTAACAATTACGAAAATTAATCACCCCTTTTAATTCTTGCAAAATTATAATATTTAACCATGTTCATGCAATTTAGATTATGAAAATAATAAGAAGCTCTGATACCACTGTTAGGATATGATACATATGACAATTCATAAATCATGCAGAAAAACCATAAAGCCAGGAAAACATATTATTTACACATAATCATTTAGCATAGTTTAGATGCATACTCTTTGTTGCGTGCCTTCCCTAGCTGCGCCCGAACCGAACAAGAACAAGTCTTTAGGACTCCAAATGTCGTCCCTCCGTAGATAGTCCACAGCACGTCCGGATCCGCCTTAAGCTTGACCAACTAGGATCGCCCTTAAGGTACTACTTATTTTTGGCTAAATGGGCAAGAGTTATGGCTGATTTTTCTGCTTAAAAATCCTAGCTTTGAATACTTGAAAACTTGTATATAAATAATGACCCTAGGCCCCTTATTTATAGAGGTATGGAAAAGGAATTGTAATCCTACTAGGATGTGAATTTGTTAATTAGAACTTTATTAGGACTCTAAATAACAAAGCAAATCTAATAGGATTAGGATTTTAATCTTCGCACGAATCCTAATAGAATTAGGATTTCCCGCACACGCATCGTACAAGCCGTGCACCTGCGCAGGCCTTTCGGCCCACGACAAGCGCACAGCCCATGTGCAGTGCTGCGCGCGCGCGCCCTTGGCTGGGCCTGGCCTTGCGCTGGGCCTGGTCAATGCGTGCGTTGCTGCGTGCGGCTCGCTGGGCGATGGCCTGGCTTCGTGCTGGGCCTTCGTCTAGCGGGCCTCGTCCGATGCTAATTCGTACGATACGCTTCCGATTAAATTCCCGCTTCCGGAATTCTTTTCCAATACGAACAACATTTAATATTTCCGATTCCGGAATTAATTTCCGTTTCGAACAAATATTTAATATTTCCGTTTCCGGAATTATTTTCCGATTCCGATAATATTTCCGATTCTGACAATATTTCCGTTTCCGGCAATATTTCCGATTCCGGCAATATTTCCATTTCCGATAATATTTTCCGATACGTACCATGTTTCCGTTTCCGGCAACATCTACGACTTGGATAATATTTATATTTCCGATACGATCCATATTTCCGTTTCCGACAATATCATCGTTTCCGGAGTATTCATTTCTTGCCTGTGACGATCTCAGCTCCCACTGAAACCAAGATCCGTCGATTCCGAATATCCATAGATGGAGTATTTAATGCCATTAAATACTTGATCCATTTACGTACTATTTGTGTGACCCTACGGGTTCAGTCAAGAGTAAGCTGTGGATTAATATCATTAATTCCACTTGAACTGAAGCGGCCTCTAGCTAGGCATTCAGCTCACTTGATCTCACTGAATTATTAACTTGTAAATTAATACTGAACCGCATTTATTAGACTTAACATTGAATGCATACTTGGACCAAGGGCATTATTTCCTTCAGGGGAAAGATCACCCTACCAGTTACGGTGGGCGAAGGCCAAGCAGCGAAAACTCTCCGAGACGAATTCCTAGTGATGGATTGCGACTCAGTATACAATGTCATCATGGGGAGAACCATGATTCACAAAATGCAAGCAATCCCATCCACATACCATCAGCTGATGATATACGTCTCGGACGCAGGATTTGCCGAACGAATTAGAGGTGATCAAGAGGTTGCAAGGAGAACCTGCCACACCGCCATCCGAAAGCCTAAACTAGGAGACGGTTCCGAGGCTGAGAAGAAAAGAAAGATCCCCCAAGAGGAGAAAAGCAGGCACGAGCAGCCTATCTCCCGCGGAGGTTGATGCTCGTCCCGAAACCCTATCTCCCGAGCCGGATCAAGAAATGGAGGATATCTTCCTCAAAAACGATTCAGACGGGAGCGTGCGAATAGGCAAGGGCCTAAGCTCGGGGCTTCGAATCGATCTGATCCAACTGCTCAGGGATCATAAGGACATTTTTGCATGGTCAGCAGCAGACATGCCAGGGATAGATCCGAAGCTGATTCGTTACAAGCTGGATGTCAACGCTGAAGCTCGACCAATCAAACAGAAAAAAAGGAATTACTCCTCGGAGAAGAACAAAGCCATCGCCGAAGAGGTAAAGAAGTTGCAAGATGCTGGATTCATCGAGCCATGCATGTACCCCAAATGGTTGGCCAACGTGGTAATGGTCAAGAAAGCAAACGGTTCTTGGCGAATGTGCGTGGATTTCACAGATCTGAACCGAGCCTACCCCAAAGACTGTTATCCCCTACTGAGGATAGACCAATTGGTAGACTCTACAAGCGGCCACGCACTGCTCAGCTTCATGGACGCCTTTTCAGGGTACCATCAAGTATTCATGCACCCCGATGACAGGGCGAAGACAACATTCATCACGAGAGCAGGAGTGTTCAACTACAAAATGATGCCCTTCGGCTTGAAAAATGCCGGCGCTACCTACCAAAGGCTAGTTGATCACGTCTTCGCCGATCAGAAGGGGAGGAACGTCGAGGTTTATGTGGACGATTCCATCGTAAAAAGCATCAAGGAAGAGGACCATGCCAAAGTCTTGGCCGAGACCTTCGAAAATCTGAGGAAATACAACATGAAACTGAACCCGAAAAAGTGTGTCTTCGGGGTGAAGTCAGGAAAGTTACTCGGATTCATCTTAAGCGAAAGAGGAATCGATGCAAACCCGGATAAAGTCCAAGCAGCATTGGATCTACCCGAGCCGAGGATCAAGAGAGACGTGTAGAGGCTAACCGGCAGGTTAGCCGCACTGACAAGGTTTATATCAAAAGCCTCGGACAAAGGAGCTCCTTTCTTCAAAGCGCTAAAACCAAAAAACCTCCCCAGAGGAGAAGCAGAGCCAATCAAGAAAAAGGGCGTCCCGAGGAAAGTGGATCCCGAGCTGGTATGGGAACAAGAGCAAAAAGAGGCTTTCCAACAGCTTCGAGCCCACCTAGCCCAACTGCCGACACTGGCCAGGCCAAAAGAAGGGGAAACCCTATATTTATATGTCGCAGTCAGCCCCGGGACCGTCAGTGCAGTACTTCTTCGAGAAAAAGAGAAAAAGCAACAACCAATTTACTTCACCAGCCGAACACTCACAAGGGCCGAAACCCGGTACCCACTCATTGAGGAAGTTGCGTATGCAGTGGTAGTAGCTGCACGGAAACTGAGGCCATACTTCGACTCTCATCAGATCACAGTACTGACCGACCAACCGCTCGAGAAAGTACTTGACAAAATAGAGAGGTCGGGAAGATTTGCTGCATGGGCCTTCGAGCTATCAGAATTCGACATCAAATATCAGCCGAGGACAACCATCAAGGCACAGGCACTCGCAGACTTCTTGGCCGAGTGCTCATACCAAGAGATGTTGGATGATACGAAAAGCACTTGGGAGGTCTTCACTGACGGATCTTCCACAGTAAACGGCTCGGGAGCAGGAGTTGTATTAATCCCCCCAACAGGGAAAAGCACAAAGTACGCATAGAAGTTCGGCTTCAAAGCAACTAACAACGAGGCCGAATATGAGGCCGCGATCGCGGGGATAGAACTTTGCTTATCCCTGGAGGCCAAACATGTTTGTCTCAAAACTGATTCCCAACTTGTAGCCAACCAGATCCGAGGGGAATATGAGGCCAAGTGGCCCAACATGACAGCTTACCTAGCAAAAATCAAATCCTTAACGTCAAAGTTAAGATCCTTTGAAGTCATCCTCATTCCTTGAGGACAAAATACGCAAGCTGACGCACTGTCAAAAATCGCAAGCTCAACACTCATCGACCTAAACAGGTCGGTCCACGTGGAGGTTCACCAAGAAAGGAGCATTGATTTGCCACCCCCACAGTATACAGTTTACGTACCGAGCCTAGCTGGATGGACGCAGTAATTGCATACAAAGAAAGGGGAGAACTTCCCGAAGACAAGCTACAGGCGAGAAAGCTGAAAAGATTCAACAAATGGTTCATCATTGACGCCAAAGGAGAGCTCATGAGGAAATCATTCTCTGCCCCATTGCTGAAGTGTGTGGGTCCAACCGGCGCTGACTACATCCTAAGGGAAATCCACCTCGGAATATGCGGAAACCACATCGGAGGCAGGACATTGGCACACAAAGCCCTTCGGGCCGGATGCTGGTGGCCCACCATGGTTTCCGAAGCAAAGCAGATGGCGAGGAAATGCGAGAAGTGCCAAAAATTCGCACCAGCTATCCACCAGCCAGCTCAAACTCTACAATCAACACTATATCCCTTACCATTCGCACAGTGGGGGTTAGACATCATTGGTCCCTTCCCCTCGGTTGCGAACCAAAAAAGTGGCTGATTGTAGGAGTTGACTATTTCAGCAAATGGATCGAAGCCGAAGCCGTTTCCTCCATCACCGAACCACAGGTTCGCAAGTTCATTTGGCAGAACATCATCACAAGGTTCGGCATACCAAGACTAATGGTCTTTGACCACGGAAAACAGTTCGACAACACCCCGCTGCAAAAATGGTGCAAGCAATTCGGCATCCACCTAGCTTACTCAGCAGTCTGCCACCCACAAAGCAACGGACAAGCCGAAGCTGCAAACAAACTCATTCTCAACGCACTCAAGAAAAGAGTCGAGGATGAAAAAAGCAAGTGGCTAGAAGAGCTACCTGGAACGTTATGGTCCCTTCGGACCACCGAGAAGGAAGCCACTGGGCAAACACCATTCCATCTAGTATACGGATCCGAGGCTGTAATCCCTGTGGAAATTGGAACAGAAAGTTTGAGGATCCAGGCATACAACAAGTATGATGGACTCCAAGGAGAAAGCAACGACCAACTTCTGTCCGAAGCTCTCGACCTACTAGATGAAGCTCGGAACGATGCTAGAACACTCAACGCAGCCTACTTACAGAGGGTCAACAAGCATTACAATCGAAGAGTCAACGCCAGACCTCTAAAGGTCGGCGATCTAGTACTCAGAAACGCCGCCTCAGTTCAGAAAGGACGGATCCATGGCAAACTCTCAGCCACCTGGGAAGGACCATACATCATCCATTCCGAAAAAAGGTCGGACACTTTTATGCTAAAACAGTTAGATGGAACAATCTTGAAGAACCATTGGAATACCGATGTTCTCAAGAAGTATTTTGTATGATCTCTGTCTGTAATCCAAGTAAGTTGTTTAATGAGAAGAGGAAAGCCTTTGGCACCATGTGTTTCATTAAACCTATCTCTACATTTCAAATTCATTGTCCTTTTATATACATGCAGCCTCGGATCTTATCAATCCGAGACTATAAATAGGTTGACTTTGCCCATTCCTTGATAAAATGCAAGAAATGACCAAATCATGCACCTCGGGGCATCGTCCAGAATCCTCGGATTCGCGATACCTCGATAAGCCTTGTTCGCAACAAACAGTCGCTCAAATCAAGTTATAAAACTTCGGCTCAGATCCATAGATCGTCAAATTCATAACTAAGAGGCAGACTAGCGATCTCTTGCCCAGGTTTCCGAACCACAAGAGATCGGAAGAACAATTCAGACCTCTTAGCAGATCGACGGATCTGAAGAGTCTGGAAACATAAGAGTCTCTTAGCAGATCTACTGTTTTGAAGAACTCGCAAAACTAAAGAGTCTCTTAACAGATCTACGGATTTGAAGAACACGAAAAATACAAGAGTCTCTTAGCAGATCTACGGATTTGAAGAACTCGAAAAATACAAGAGTCTCTTAGCAGATCTACGGATTTGAAGAACTCGAAAAATACAAGAGTCTCTTAGCAGATCTACGAATTTGAAGAACTCGAAAATCTACGGATTCAAAGACAGACTTGAAGCTTCGGAAGTGCAAAAAAGTTGAAAAGAGGCAGCCAAATAACAAACACTCATTTTTCATTCAATATTCGGGGGAAGTACAAATACATCAAACAGCTCGGTGCATACCCGAGGACCCTCAAAAATTGAAAACAAAATGAAACAGTTAAAATCGGCAGCCATCAACAGACAATACCGGCCTACCGAAGTACTAAGAAAGCAAAAAGAAATAAGTACAACGCAGCGCCGAGGCAACAGGGGGAAAGGCAAGCACACATTCGGAAGTCCTGAACTGGAACCAACCGACTCTGAGGAAGACGACTGCCCGAATCCCTAACTCTTGGGAGTTTCAGAAACAACCCCCTGCGGAGCATCTTTTTAAGAACCCGCAGCAGTGGTGTCACCTTCGGAATTCACCTTCTGAGCCCGAGCCTCTGCAAGAGCAGCTTGGCGTTCAGCTTCGGCTTCATCTCGGTCAGCCTGGCATTCCACCAAGTGGTCCTGAGCCCGCATCCAGAGAGGAACCTTCTCATTCCAAGGGAAATGAGGCATGTGCTTCGCAAACATGCGCCGAGCGCCCAGGATACCATTCCAGTACTGTTCTCTACACTGATCAGCAGTATAGAGGTCAGCTCTGTCCTGCTCCAGCCTCCGAATGTACTTATCCTTCTCTCGGATCTTCAGCTGAAGAACGGGCACCTTGTCAGCTTTATTCTGGATCAGCTCCCGATTCTTGACAAACTGTTGGAGCCTCGCCTCCGCACCCTTCCTCTCCTTATCAGCGGCCTCAAATTTAGACTTCATCTCCTTGAGAAGTCTATCCTTTTCTTCAAGTTCGCCCGCAAACTTGGTGGCCATATCTTTCTTCTCCTTGTTGAAGGAAGCTATCTTCTCAGCATCCTCTTCAACTTGGAAGGTGAGCTTGCCAACTTCGGCCCCGATCTCCTCCGCAATAGCTCTAGCCTCGCGATTGTACTTGAGATACAGTTGCTTGACTTCCACAAGCTCGGAGAGTAGCTGCCCAGCCTTCTGGTCCAAAATAGGAATATCACGAGCATAAGCCTCCTGATATTTCTTCAGTTTCCTCTCCTCAATCGAGCTGCACTCGGAAGCGAACAAGGACCAGAAAACAGCCTGGAAAGAAGAAAAGATAAGCAAAAATCGGAGAAGAAGCATAAACAAGGAGACAACACGAAAAGAATCCCAACACTTACCTCATTCAAGTAATACTGGGCCATCATAGCTGGATTCCTCTCTTCGGCCCCAGGAACCCTCCACTGCGGATTGGCCCGAAGCAGGTTCTCCCTAGCAGCTTCGCGACCCACCAACGAGCCCACATGAGCTAAAGGATCCTCCCCTAGGACCGAAGGCCTAGCATACTGAGCCATCGCTTCTCTCACTTCCTCGGGAATTCGCTTCAGTGGAACATCCGAGCAGGGATCGGCATGGATCAGCCCATCCAGAGCCGAAGTAGAGGTAGAGCCCAAAGTTTCATGACGCCTCTTCTTCCCCTTGCCCTGTTCAGGCTGCTCCTCCGCGAATTCAGCAGAAGGGACAGTCTGCTCGGCCACCGAAGCCACGGGAATCTCAACGTCAGGACCCGTAAGATCCACCATCACCTTATCTGGACTTCTCTCCCTTTCGAGAGGGACGTCAGCAGATTTCTCTTCTTCCTCGGCCACGATGGGGACATCCGAGCCAAGAACAGAGTCGGTTTCGAGTGCCTCCACCGCCTTGGTGATATCTTGGATCACGACCCCCGAAGGAGTAGACGGCTTCAACGGAGAAGGGATAGCAGCCTCCTCAGCCAACGGCTGATCAACGGGCGGCAGCTCCGAAACCACCACACTCTTTAACTTCTGGCCAGGCAAGGGCATGAAGTGAAGAAGGTTCTTTGGAGGAGGCATATCCTCCAAAACCGTGTCCTACAAAAGCAACCATTCAAAGGTCAACTTCGGAAAAGAAAAAAGAGAGGCCAAGAAAGTCACTGGATCAAAGCCATACCTTCTCCGAAGTCTGAGAAGCCTTCGCCTTCTTCGGATGCGCAGAAGACCTCAGAAGAGTGCTACCTTTCCTCTTCCTCTGATCCTAAGAAAGGAGATCGAGGGTCAATAAACCAGAAGAAAACAAAGAAGAAGGAATAAAGACAAAAAGTGAAGTACCCGGTTCCTAGATAAAGAAATATCTATCCGAGCCGGGGATGAAACCGAAGGAACGGCACGCGGCGCAGCGTCAGTCCCAGGACCCTAAAAAGATGGTCCAGGACCAAGACGTTAGCCGACGGCCAACCGAAAAGGAGTAAAAGACGAGTAAAACCGAGATAAAAACACTCACCGGGTCCGAAGTTGTCCGAAGGGGAGGAAGCACGACCTTCACTGGAACAGCTTCGGGAGAAGAAGCTGAATCAAACGGATCGGCTCGAACTTAAGAAATCCGAGCAACACCCGAAGGAGACAACACGTAATCCTTCAGACAAGGATTGCGAGGATTCTCTTTCCCGAACTTGTACTCAGGAGTCGAGTCGTGAATAGTTCGCAGTTCCAAGGAAATGCCCAGAATCTCAGGATCGATACGACTAAAACCGTATTCTGCAAAACAAATTACGAAACAAGTCAATAAATCGAAAAAAGAGAGGAGGCCAAACTCACTGAAGGACACCTACCCCTGTCAAAAATCCAGCTGAGACCGGGGGCAGCAAGAATGTCCTCCCGCAAAATGTAGTTAAGGTTAGACGGCAATTTGTAATTATCCTCCTGAGCCAGAAACCACTGGAGGAGATCCACGTAGTGCTGATGACTCCGATCCGGAGCAGCCACCCCCACCATGTCAGGACCAGGCTTCACGAACCACTTAGGAGGACGATAGAAGTTGGGATGCTTCGGATCCGTCGGAACGCAAACGAGCAACCACTCCATCTTCCAATTATGGTCGGAGCTGAGGTAAGGGTAAGCCGTAATATAGTTCGGCTCGCCCCTTTTCTGAGACTTCTTGTTGACGATGGTCCACCAACCATACCCATCACCCTTGGAAGCATGGTTGAAAGACAGATCGTGAAGATCTCTAAAAACGGAGACAGAGCAGGGAAAATTAACAAAATCGCACACCCACGAAATCCGATGATGCGCCTCATGGACTTGGGAGTAAGTTCGGCAAACTGATGTTGTACGACACCAGGAGCTCGGAAATGAACGGATCCAAGGGAAAACGGAGACCATTCTCCAAGTGATGAGTGTACACAGAGATGAACCCCTTCGGCGGATGAGTCACCCGAGGACGCTCCTGTTCGGGAAGTTCACACCAGTACCCCAAAGCGTACTGGATTCCATATAGCTCTTCGGCCTTCCGATGGTAGGCCCCCAGCTTCGCCTCCACCAACCAGTCACCGCTTACTTATTTCTCCAGCGGACCATCAATCTTGGTGGTCTCATGCAAAATCGGAGCAAGCTTACCCTTCGGATCAGCTTCAGTCCAATGAACGGGAAACTCAGAATAAGGACGACGGCGACCAGAAAAACCAGCCTTCTTACCAGAAGCAGCGCGTTCAGACCCACCAGATCCTCCAACAGCACCATCCTTGGTAGCATCCCAACCAGTCGAACGTTTCTCCACCACCTTATCCGAAGGCCAGCCCTTCGAGGATTTCTGTACCCTTTCCGAAGGCACATCCTCCCTCTCACTCGAAGAACCAACGACGAACTTGCCCTTACCTTTGTTCTTCGCCATAGTTACAGATTCTAAAAGTCTAGGGTTCAGAGTGAGGAGTAGAAGAAAGAGCAAGAAAAAGAGGAAAATTCGCAAGCAAGTTACCTTTTTCCGAAGCGGAATTCGCCGACAAAGCAAACGAGACAAGTTCCCGAAGACAAAAGCTAACTGAAAGCCGTAGATCTGAAGAAACTCGAAAGCTGCGATCGCCGGAAAAAGAAAGGAATTTTGTGTGAAAGAGAGAGAAAGTAAAGGTTTGAAGGAAATCTTGCGTCCAGTATTTATAGAGAAAGAAAGGGCGCACCAACTTCTTTCAAACCCACGATCTCCACGATTCAAAACAAGTCCCAACACTTGTCATTAATGCAAGTCACCTCTTTTCAAAAAAGAGAGGGAACTTTTGGACTTCTGACAGCTGGAAACCCACCCATTTCATTCTAAATGGACCGGGTCTAGGGGCATGTTGTTTGGGCTCCCAATTGAATATCAATTGGGCCACTAAGTCCAAAGCCCAATGGCTCAAAACAACAACATCAAACCTGCCACAAACCAACATGGCTATTCAGCCATCAACCAAGGCCCAAGGCCCAATAGCAATAAATGTGTTAGGTTATGATACATATGACAATTCATAAATCATGCGGAAAAAACCATAAAGCTAGGAAAGCATATTATTTACACATAATCATTTAGCATAGTTTAGATGCATACTCTTTGTTGCGTGCCTTCCCTAGCTGCGCCCGAACCGAACAAGAACAAGTCTTTAGGACTCCAAGTGTCGTCCCTCCGTAGATAGTCCACAGCACGTCCGGATCCGCCTTAAGCTTGACCAACTAGGATCGCCCTTAAGGTACTTAGAATTTTCGGCACTTTATAGGCAATTGTATGACTGAATTTTTGCTCTCAAAATCACTTTTGAATACTTGAATAATCTCTGTAAATATGTGACCCTAGGCACCTATTTATAGAGTTATGGAAAAGGATTTGGAATCCTATTAGGATACTAATTTATTTAATTATAATCCTACTAGGACTCTAATTAAATAAACTAAATCTTTTAGGATTAGATTTAATCATATGACAAATCCCGGTAGCCTTAGGATTCGAGTAACACACTTCGAGTGATACGCTAGCACCGTACGCAGGCCTTGCGGCCCACGCACAGCGCCAGCCCACTCGTCGCAGCCCCGCGCGCGCGCCAAGGCCATTGCTGGGCCTGGCCTTGCGCTGGACCGGGCGTGGCTTGGCAGCGTGTTTTTGGGCGCTTGGGCTTGCTGAGCGTAGGCCTGGCTTCGTGCTGGGCCTTCGTCTAGCAAGTCTCGTCCGATGCTAATTCGTACGACGCGCTTCCGATTAAATTTCCGATTCCGGAATTTATTTCCGATACGAACAATATTTAATATTTAATATTTCCGATTCCGGAATTAATTTCCGTTTCGAACAAATATTTAATATTTCCGTTTCCGGAATTATTTTCCGATTCCGATAATATTTCCGATTCTGACAATATTTCCGATTCCGGCAATATTTCCGATTCCGGCAATATTTCCATTTCCGATAATATTTTCCGATACGTACCATGTTTCCGTTTCCGGCAACATCTACGACTTGGATAATATTTACATTTCCGATACGATCCATATTTCCGTTTCCGGTAATATCATCGTTTCCGGAGTATTCATTTCTTGCCTGTGACGATCTCAGCTCCCACTGAAACCAAGATCCGTCGATTCCGAATATCCATAGATAGAGTATTTAATGCCATTAAATACTTGATCCGTTTACGTACTATTTGTGTGACCCTACGGGTTCAGTCAAGAGTAAGCTGTGGATTAATATCATTAATTCCACTTGAACTAAAGCGGCCTCTAGCTAGGCATTCAGCTCACTTGATCTCACTGAATTATTAACTTGTTAATTAATACTGAACCGCATTTATTAGACTTAACATAGAATGCATACTTGGACCAAGGGCATTATTTCCTTCAGTCTCCCACTTGTCCTTAGGGACAAGTGTGCATTTCCTAATTCCTTTGTCGCTCGATGCTTGCTCTTGAACATAAGGTAAGAGTTGTCATCCTTATTATGTCCAGAGGTGTTTCTCGGTTTCAGAGTTCAACTGATCAAATAATCAGATAATCATAGCCTATGATTCATCCGAGCACGGCCATGCATTTCACAGTTTCTAGCTCTCCGAGTGGCCTTGTACAACTTTTAAGCATCTCATCCCGATTTATGGGAGGACAATCCCAATCTTGCGATCTTGAGATTAGACTTCGTTTGATAGGTGATTACCTGAGCGTTGCCTTTATAGCCTCCTTTTACGGTGCGACGGTTGGTCAACGTCAAAGCAACCAGTTCTCAAACAAGTAATCTCAAATCACTCAGGTATTGAGGATTTAGTGTCTAAAAATTTTAATGAAATTTACTTATGACAGATTTTCATCTCTTACAGTAAAGTTTCATAGGTCTTGTCCGATACTAGTCTTCCCAAAGTAAGTATCTATGCAAATGATTATGACATTGCCATGTCCACATAGTTCAAGAAACAGAACTACTAGTCATCTTGCATTCTAGTCGTCTAACGTTTTCTATGCGTCCGATTTTATAGAAAACTCCGACTAGGGACCATTTTCAACCTTTGACATTCAAGTTCACTTGATAGACATTTCTTAGTCACAGGACTGGTCCTGACAGTCTATCTTGAATATATCGTCAAATTGAAGGGACTCATCATTTAATAAACCACAAATTAAATGGAAAAATGAATTCTTTTCATTTATTGTGAATGATTAACCAATAATGTTTTACAAAGATTTAAACTCTAAAACTTTAAAACATTAAACAGGGATATCAAAGCCATTCTCCAATATGCTTGATTCCCATAGCTGCAGTGTGCGAGTTGTGCTTCGCCTGCGGCAGAGGTTTAGTCAATGGATCTGATATGTTGTCATCAGTTCCAATCTTGTTTATCTCGACTTCATTTCTTTCAACGAACTATCGTAGAAGGTGAAATCTACGAAGTACATGCTTGACTCTCTGGTGGTGTCTAGGCTCCTTTGCCTGTGCAATAGCTCCGTTATTATCACAATACAGGGCTATTGGTCCTTTAATGGAGGGGACTACACCAAGTTCACCTATGAACTTCCTTAGCCATATAGCTTCCTTTGCTGCTTCTTGTGCAGCAATGTACTCCGCTTCAGTTGTAGAATCCGCAATGGTGCTTTGCTTAGCACTTTTCCAGCTTACTGCACCCCCGTTGAGGCAGAAGACAAACCCAGACTGTGATCTGAAATCATCTTTGTCGGTTTGGAAACTTGCGTCCGTATAGCCTTTAACAATTAATTCATAATCTCCACCATAGACCAGGAAGTCATCTTTATGCCTTTTCAGGTACTTCAGAATATTCTTGGCAGCAGTCCAATGCGCCTCTCCTGGGTCTGACTGGTATCTGCTCGTAGCACTGAGTGCGTACGCAACATCCGGGTGTGTACATATCATAGCATACATTATTGAACCAATCAGTGATGCATATGGAATCCCATTCATTCGTCTACGCTCATCAAGTGTTTTTGGGCGCTGAGTCTTGCTTAGAGTTATTCCATGAGACATGGGTAGGTAGCCTCGCTTGGAGTCTGCCATCTTGAACCTATCAAGCACCTTATTGATATAAGTTCTTTGACTAAGTCCAATCATCCTTTTAGATCTATCTCTGTAAATCTTGATGCCCAATATGTACTGTGCTTCTCCTAGATCTTTCAACGAAAAACATTTCCCAAGCCAAATCTTGACAGAGTTCAACATAGGAATGTCATTTCCGATAAGTAATATGTCGTCGACATATAATACTAGGAAAGCAATTTTGCTCCCACTGACCTTCTTGTATACACAAGATTCGTCTGCGTTCTTGATGAAACCAAAGTCACTTACTGCTTCATCAAAACGTATATTCCAGCTCCTGGATGCCTGCTTCAATCCGTAGATTGACTTCTTTAGCTTGCATACCTTTTTAGCATTCTTTGGATCCTCAAAACCTTCAGGCTGTGTCATAAACACAGTTTCTGTTAAAACGTCGTTTAAGAAAGCAGTTTTGACATCCATCTGCCATATTTCGTAATCGTAATATGCAGCAATTGCTAACATTATCCGAATAGACTTTAGCATTGCAACTGGTGAAAAGGTTTCATCGTAATCCACACCGTGGACTTGCCTGTAACCTTTTGCAACCAATCTAGCTTTGAAAACTTCAAGTTTCCCATCCTTGTCCTTTTTCAGTTTGAAAACCCATTTGCTTCCAATGGCTTGGTAGCCATCTGGCAAATCGACCAAATCCCATACTTGGTTTTTAGACATGGAGTCTAATTCAGATTGCATGGCTTCTTGCCATTGCTTGGAGCTAGGGCTCGTCATAGCTTGTTTGTAAGTCGCAGGTTCATCACTTTCAAGTAATAGAACGTCGTAGCTCTCGTTCGTCAAAATACCTAAGTATCTTTCCGGTTGAGATCTATATCTTTGCGATCTACGCGGGGTAACATTTCTAGATTGACCATGATTCTCACCAGATTCTTCTAAAGGTCTCTGAGTTTCATCCTGAATGTCATCTTGAGCATTCTCTAGAGTTTGTTGTTCGACTCGAATTTCTTCGAGGTCTACTTTTCTCCCACTTGTCATTTTGGAAATGTGATCTTTCTCCAAAAAGACACCATCTCGAGCAACAAACACCTTGTTCTCAGATGTATTGTAGAAGTAATACCCCTTTGTTTCCTTTGGATAGCCCACAAGGATACATTTGTCAGATTTTGGATGAAGTTTGTCTGAAATTAATCGTTTGACGTATACTTCACATCCCCAAATCTTAAGAAAAGACACATTTGGAGGTTTTCCAAACCATAACTCATATGGAGTCTTTTCGACAGCTTTAGACGGAGCTCTGTTTATAGTGAGTGCAGTTGTATTTAGTGCATGTCCCCAAAATTCTAATGGAAGTTTGGCCTGACCCATCATTGACCTGACCATGTCTAGCAAGGTTCTGTTCCTCCATTCCGACACACCGTTCCATTGTGGTGTTCCAGGAGGAGTCAATTCTGATAGAATTCCACATTCTTTCAGATGGTCATCAAATTCATAGATCAGATATTCACCGCCTCTATCAGACCGCAGTGCCTTAATCTTCTTGCCTAATTGATTCTCTACTTCACTCTGAAATTCCTTGAATTTGTCAAAGGATTCAGACTTATGCTTCATTAGGTAGACATAACCATATCTACTGAAGTCATAAGTGAAAGTGATAAAGTAGCTGAAACCACCTCTAGCATTTGTACTCATTGGTCCACATACATCTGTATGGATTAAACCCAATAGTTCATTTGCTCTTTCTCCAACTTTAGAGAAAGGTCGCTTTGTCATTTTGCCAAGTAAACATGATTCGCATTTACCATAATCCTCTAAGTCAAATGGTTCTAGAATTCCTTCCTTTTGAAGTCTTTCTAAGCGTTTCAAGTTTATATGGCCTAATCGACAATGCCACAGATAGGTGAGATCTGAATCATTCTTTTTGGCCTTTTTGGTATTTATGTTATATACTTGTTTGTCGTGATCTAATAAATAAAGTCCATTGACTAATCTAGCAGATCCATAAAACATCTCTTTAAAATAAAACGAACAACTATTGTCTTTTATTAAAAAGGAAAATCCTTTAGCATCTAAGCAAGAAACTGAAATGATGTTTTTAGTAAGACTTGGAACATGGAAACACTCTTCCAGTTCCAAAACTAGCCCGGAGGGCAACGACAAATAATAAGTTCCTACAGCTAATGCAGCAATCCGTGCTCCATTTCCCACTCGTAGGTCGACTTCTCCCTTGCTTAACTTTCTACTTCTTCTTAGTCCCTGTGGATTGGAACATAAGTGTGAGCCACAACCTGTATCTAATACCCAAAAAGTTGAATTAGCAAGTATACAGTCTATAACGAAAATACCTGAAGATGGAACGACTGTACCGTTCTTCTGATCTTCCTTTAGCTTCAAGCAATCTCTCTTCCAATGCCCCTTCTTCTTGCAGTAGAAGCATTCGGATTCAGAAGTGGGTTGACTGACCTTCCTCTTTACAGATTTGGCACCAGTTTCCTTAGTTGGGCTGGCCTTGTTGCCACCTTTCTTAGCATTCCTCTTCTTTCCAGATTTCTTGAACTTGCCCCCACGCACCATAAGCACATCCTGCTTATCACTTTTGAGCGTCTTTTCAGCGGTCTTCAGCATACCGTGAAGCTCAGTGAGCGTTTTGTCCAGACTATTCATACTGTAGTTCAGTTAGAACTGATCATACCCACTATGAAGAGAATGGAGGATGGTGTCTATAGCCATTTCCTGAGAAAATTGCTGATCCAGCCGACTCATATTCTCAATGAGTCCAATCATTTTGAGAACATGTGGACTTACGGGCTCGCCTTTCTTAAGCTTGGTCTCAAGAATTTGCCTATTAGTCTCGAATCTTTCGACTCGAGCCAGATCTTGGAACATGTTCTTCAACTCACTGATGATTGTGAAAGCATCTGAGTTGATGAACGTTTTCTGCAGATCTGCACTCATGGTGGCGAGCATTAGACATTTCACATCCTTGTTGGCATCAATCCAACGATTGAGGGCTGCCTGAGTGACCCCGTCGCCTGTGGCTTCGGGCATCGCCTCTTCTAGGACATACTCATTTCCTTCCTGCATAAGAACTATTTGCAAGTTCCTTTGCCAGTCAAGGAAGTTTTTCCCGTTCAACTTCTCCTTTTCGAGAACTGATCGAATGTTGAATGAATTGTTGTTTTCCATATTTAAAACTACAATTGAAAAGAATAAACAAATAAATAATTATTCACAGTTTCTCTTAATAAACTTAAATTCTAGCATACATGCATAATTCAATGTTCATTAAGCATTTTATTCAAGTTATGTGTTCCGGCAGGTGTGAATAAAATGATTCCAAGATCCTAAAGTCATTGAAGAACTAAGCACAGTTTGTCGACTTAATCCTAAAACATCTTAGGTAAGCAAAAGCCTTTTGCTAATAGTCTAGAAACTATTCTTGGTTGATAGGTACGTCTAAGAACTTATTAGCCACTACTACAAAAAAGGGCATAGAGTACTGTTGAAATACACTTTATAGGACGCCTTAGAGGCGTTCTCCAACTCAGCGCACTATAAAGTTTATAAAACGTATAAAAGAAGCGTTTTATATACCTAGTTATAAAGTACAGTGATAAGAGGCAAGCGTCCTCTATTCCCTTCCTAAAATCAGAAAATAAAGAAGGAATATAGAACGGTTAATGTACTTAACCGTCTCCTATACTCTATAATAAAGCGCGTCTTCCGTACATAACCGTCCTCTATTCTTCCTGTTAAATATTGAAATACAAAACATCTTCCGTACATAGGCGTACTATATACTTCGTGTTTAATATTAAGATAAAAAGCGGTTTCCTTACACAACCGTTCTATATTCTCCCCCTTTTTTTTATTATTATAAAATAGCAGCACACATGTCCCTAAAATATGATATTACCATCCTAGCTCATGTATGTAAACCAAATCTAAATAGATAAAATTAAAATGATATCCAAACAATCTTTCCAAAAATACTTTTATTCAATAGCAAAATACTATTGTTCATTCAATAAAAAAAATCACATTATTCATCGACAAAATGATCCATACAAGGTACGACAAAAAAAAACGATTCCATTGTCAATAAAAACAAAATCAAAGAGCCTCTGCAGCCTCTGCAGCAGCACCGCTGGAGCTTCTGTAGGGGATTCTGTAGCAGCAGCATAACCAGAGCTTCTGCACCCAAATTTGTCAACCATTACAACATAATTTGCAGCAACCTGCAGTCAAATAAGCCACACGAAAACATTAAGAAAAGGAGTCTGTAAAAGCAAGCTAATTTGTCACATACAACAACAATAAAATTCTTTAGTTTAGATAGATACAGAATGTTGGCTTAGTTCAACATTTCTGCGCGACACTTCTATTTAGGACAATACATTACAAGTATACTTATATAGAACTTTGCAGGCAAAATCCATTATAGTAACAAAAATCGGTATGGAAGGGCTAAATGCTGTGGTGAACACCGGGCCGTTCTGCTCAACACACCATGACATCCCAACATAGCACATTCGAGATCCCAGAATACCCTGCAAATTTGAACAATTTAATTTCTTCATGTTCAAAAAGCACAATCTCATTTCGCACTCAGTACAAGTTTTTAGTCTAGTTATTTGAAAGAATATCTTGGAAATTGATGGTCTTTCTAGTGCATAAAGGTAGATTATGAAATTCCTTCTAAGTAATCCATGTAGAAATATTTAGTGGGGCCTTTAAAATCTCTGTTAAAGGTTCATATTAGCATACTAACTACGATTACAAGAATTAAACACTATAATTAGAAGCAAATAATAAATCATCACCCTAGTCCTATAACCAAATAAAAGAGAATACCCAAGGCCTACACTCCTACAGATACAGCCTACAAGCAAAAATCACCACAATAATAATAATACCATGACGTACAAATAACACAGAGCAGTATATCATTAATATAGAATCTCATCAAAACCACCAACACATGGCCAGTGGAGCAGAGGATATGCAAAACGAGGAACTCCCAAGGTCATCCAACAAGTACACCAAATGTCAAGCTTGCGTATAAAAGAAGGATCACATGATATTATTACCTGTGCAAACAAAATTCCTGCAGGCACCATTGCGGAAATCATGAAATACTCTGTTTCGATGGTCCTGGATCATCTTCGCATGGATGTAAAAGGAAGAATAACCAAGCTCTGTAATTTTCTTGGCTAACAATTCCACTCGATTCACAGAATTGCAAAAATAATGGATTGCTTTATTTGCAGCTGGAAAACCAACCCCATAACAAGGTCAGAAAGCCATCAGATACATGCAAAAAAGGTGAAAACATACAACACATAAGATGACTGCAAACCTTTGAGAAAAGTGTGCTCAGGCAATGGAGCTTCTGTCTTTCTTCAACTAAAGCATAAAACTGGGTAATACCTTCGAGAGTAAGTTCATCCATAAGGTTGATGACGTAAGGCTTTTGCAAATATCTATCTTTGAAATCTTTGACAGTTACAGGAGAAGTAGCTGAAAACATCAATATCTGCCTGTTTCCAGGAAGAAAACTAATCGACTGCTCCAAAGAAGGTTGGAATTCAGGGGACAAAAGTTTGTCAGCCTGAAGATAAAATAGGTATTGAGCATCAGATACATACCCACTCACCGCCATCCATGTTTCCATTCTCACAAGTTAACTCATCGTTGTAAATCAGATAAATAAATCTATTGATATATAGTAGAAATTGGAGAAGATGAAGCATATGAAGGAGAGGAAGAAAAAGATGGGTGAAGGAACAAGATGGATGAAGGAAGTGGGTTAATTGAATATGTTTAACATATCAAAAAAAATATTTCATGGAAGGGTGGAAGTGAAACCAACTAACCATAAATACTAATGACAACTGATCCTATAATTTTTTTTATTTTTCGAAAAAAGATAAAGAATACTCCGTACATATTGATTTAGCAGTGGTTTGAACGTTGATTGAACAGTTATTCTTATATATAATGATAATGGTTTTTCTTTTATTTTTCTCCTAAGAAACCAGCTATTTCTCGTACAAGGTTTCTTGATTTAAGAAACCTGATTATAAAGATAAATGGTTTCTTATTTTTCTTTCAAGGAACCAGATATCTCCTAGCTTGTCAAACTAGATAAAAATTCACACAAAAGGGAAGAACTTGTAGAATAGAAGAAGTGGAAGAATTCAGATCAAGCTGCATGTACCTCGTCCATAACAAGCATGGAGCAGTCCTTCAGAACACATATACCCCTTTTGCAAGATCTAGTATTCTTCCTGGTGTTTCGACTAGCAAATGTACTGGTTGGTACAAACGCATTATATCATCCTTCAAACTAGTCCCTCCTGTCGTTACCATGACCTGGACCTTTAAATGCTTGCCAAGTTCTTTACATACTTGTGATGTTTGAAGGGCTAACTCTCTAGTAGGAACAAGTGTAACAGCTGTAGTGAACAACCAGGACACCTATTAAGCTACTAGACAAGCTATTATAAATAGATTGTGCAGCTGAGGCAGTGGTGCTTAAATTGCTTGAATAACTAACATATCAGATCATCACCTTGAGTTACATTGTTGTCTTGGTCAATTTTTTCCAGCACAGGGATGCAAAATGCAGCTATGTTTTACTAGTTCCATTTTCAGCTCTTGCAAGAATATCACTTCCTGTTAAAGCAATTGGTATACTTTCCTCCTGGATTGGAGAAGGACGTTCGAATCCCTTCTCATATATTCCCATAAGTAGTTCACGTTACAAGAAATAATCCTCAAATTCATTTCCTTTTGTAGCAGTGACATCCTAATACAGGATGAAGAGTAGATCAGCTTAAAATCATTCGAAAATAGCATGTTAATGAGAATTTCTGAAAATAAAACTACAAACTTCAGTCATGATCAAGAAAGCTTCAATAAAAATTGAAATTCATGATTTTGTTTTCATTCTAATTGGACTTTTGATTATTCTCGCAACATTAAGTAAATAAACACGAAACAGATACACCAGTCTTTAATCCATGGGTAAATCAAGCAGCCGAGCGAAGACTAACATTTGGACAACATACACCATATATTATATTCTCACAACATTAAGTAAATATACACCAAACAGATACACCAGTCTTTAATCTCCTGATGACGCTATCGATTTTCTGCAAGGGTGAAGCAGCATGCACTAATTCTAACAACTACACATTGAATCTACATATAGAACTCCATAGACAACAAATCAGTACTAAAAGCAGAAAATTCAAGGATAATCCAGATCCTTGAAGAGTTCAATTTTTCATTATCCCCATTCTTTCTCTAACTGCAAATTTCAATTTAATAAGACTTAAATGATATTATCTAAAAAATCAGTTTAATTGGACTAAATTCACCAGATTTTTTCGACAATAATCCTACTACATTAAATGTAATTCGATTTAATTATTATACCCTCCTCTATGATTTGACCTAAACCTTCAATTATGAAAGTCTCTTCCACACAAGTATCAACAAGAATTCGACATTAAAATTTCATAATTAAGAACATTATTAGTTGAAGGGTAAACATGTAGAACAAAATTAAGAATACCAACCTCGAAATTCGGAGTGTGGAGAGTCGATGTTCACCAGAGGTTGCAAAGAAGCAGTGATACAGTAGTGCGGCAGTGATCTGGTGGAGCAGCGGTGATCTGGTGGTCGCGCGATTATGGTCTAGGTTTTGCGGGAGATTGAATTTGGGGGTTTTGAACGATTATGGTTAAGGTTTTGCAGAAGATAGAGTTGTTTAGGTTTGCGGGAGGTTTTGGTTTGGGGGAGGTTTTTTATTTTATTGTTTGATTAATTTTTTTTTTTTTTTTGAGGGAAAATATTGTTTGATTAATTTAAAACACCGCTTTATATGTTTTTTATTCATAATTCTACTATACATGTATATATTAAATATAATTATTTTTTATTATGGTAAAAAATATGAAACGGTTAAGTGACATAACCGTTCTATATTCTTTCTCCCATAGAACTGTTATTAGAGAAAACCGTACTCTAATATCCTATGAAACGCTTATCACACTTAACCGTACTCTATTTAACGTTACTTATTCCAACTTTTGTATAGGTAAACCTATCGATTTTGCCACGACATAAAAGGACTCCTTACTTATATCGTTGAGTTTCACCAAAACTAACATGTACTCACAATTATTTGTGTACCTTGCCCCTTTAGGACCAATAAGTAACACCTCGCTGAGCGAAAACTATTACTAGATTGATGTAAAGGATATCCAAGCAAGTGTATATTTTGGCATGGCACCTTTTAACTCAATTTTTAAGTTTGGAACTTAAGGCTCTTACTATGTTGGTTAGATTTTAAGTGAACTAAAATCCTTAATCATGCAACATAATGAAGCTTTTGATCTCATGCATTTTAAGACATATTTAAAAGCAATAAATAACTTAAAACATGCATAAGATAAATGTGATCTAGTATGGCCCGACTTCATCTTGAAGATTTAACTTCAAAGTCCGTCTTGAAAATCTCGGTGGGAGGCACCATTTTCTTCAAATAGAATAAGCTATAATTAAAACTAATTACAACTATTTGATGGTACGCAGACCATTTTTGAATTGAAAAACAACTTGGTATTTTAGACCAATTACATTCAAATTAATGGTACGCAGACCATATTTTCTATCCTATTTGGGCCATACTAGTCACTTCATAACCTGCAAAATAGTACATATACAATATATACCATTCACCCATTCATTATCATGAATGGCCCACATAGCTGGTTAGTAAAACACATTATGCATCACATAAACATTTGCAGCAATTAATCAAGGGTACCAATAATCTACAAATTATTCAGTCCTTATTAATTCTAATCAAGTTGTTTTAACCTTAAGGATTTGTAGACCTAATCAAGAGTTTATGACAAAAAAGGGCTCCCACTTAAACCAATAAATTCATATGCTTTACTAATTTTAAACATAAAAATGTATTTCTAGTCTAACCGGAAACATACAAATTTAATTAAAATTTAAAGCTCATATAAATTTATAATTGAATCCAAGCAGTTTAATTTAATTTCAGTCGTATTTAAATTAATTCATGATTTTAATTTTAGTAAAATAATTAGAATAAATAAAATTTATTATAATTACAATATTCAAAATTAAAATCCAAGAAAATAATTTAAATTATTAATTTTAAAATTAATTAAAATTACGTAAACTGAAAATTTCAAATTAAAATTTTAAAACGATCTAATCGCAACGCAACAATCTCACGCATCGCACGCCCATGGGCCACACGCACACAGCCATCGCTGGCCATGTGCGCGCAGCCCATGCGCTGCGTCGCATCGCTGCTGCTCACCATCGCAAGGCATCATGCGAGCTGGTGCTCGCTGCGCGCGCCAACGCTAGACGCACGAGCATGCTGCCGCAGCCCATCGCTGGGCGCAGCACTCGTCGCACGTCGCAACAAGCACTCGCACGCCATCGCTGGGCGCAGCGCTCGTCGCACGCACAACAAGCACTCGCACGCCATCGCTGGGCGCAGCGCTCGTCGCACGCATAACAGCGCTCGCTGCGCGCGAGCGTTCGATGCTTGGCGCAGCACTCGTGGCACGCGAGCTTGCGCTCGCTGCGCGAGCTTGCGCTCGCTGCGCGCGAGGCTCCGCACGCTTGCGCGAGGCAGTGCGCGCTGTGGCGCAGCTCGCTTGCTGCCCACACGCGACTGCTCGTGCCTCGCTCTCGCCCTCGCCCATTCGCCCATTGCACACAGCCCACGACACAAGGCAGGGCTGCTGCCTTGTGCTTCATGCACCATGGCCTTGCTCATTGCATTCGTACCGCATGGGCGACGAGCTCCCTTGCTCGTCGTCACATGCCCGCACTATACAACACCCCTTAAGGGTAACACGTAGCGTCCATTGCTTTGTGCGTGCAAGTTATATGAGCGAATCGCATAAAATTTTAAAATTTATATTCAAAATTAATGACAAATTAATAAATAATATTAATTTCATAATTTTAGGGCGAAAAATCGAAAATTTACTATTCAATTGATTTCCGATTAACAAGGATTCAAGTCTCGGTCATAAAAATTTAAAATTTAACATAGATTTACAATTTTTATGGTGGTTTTTAATCATAGATATCTAATTAAATTATAACTAATTATGAAAATCAAATTAATTCTAAATTATTCCAATTTTCAACAAATTAATCATAATTACAAATTAGATTGCATAATTAACAAGGCTAGGCATTCAAACCTGTTAAAAATATACAGTAGGTCAATCAAAAATTCAAGATTTATCAACAAGAATCGCAAATATTTAATTTAACATCTTAAATTTACGAAATTTTGCATTCGAAAAACTAAAACCTCCGAAAAGTCATAGTTAGGCTTCGAATTTGAGAATTCTGGGTTCGGCCAAAAACTAAAATTTTAGAATGCCTTTTACATGCAGAATTGACACAAAAATCACTAGATTTGGATGAGTAACGAAGAAACTTCCGAAAAACTGCGTACGTATAATTAAATAAACGCAATTTGCAATTAATTAACAATTACGAAAATTAATCACCCCTTTTAATTCTTGCAAATTTGTAATATTTAACAATGTTCATGCAATTTAGATTATGAAAATAATAAGAGGCTCGTGATACCACTATTAGGTTATGATGCATATGACAATTCATAAATCATGCGGAAAAAACCATAAAGCCAGGAAAGCATATTATTTACACATAATCATTTAGCATAGTTTAGATGCATACTCTTTGTTGCGTGTCTTCCCTAGCTGCGCCCGAACCGAACAAGAACAAGTCTTTAGGACTCAAAGTGTCGTTCCTCCGTAGATAGTCCACAGCACGTCCGGATCCGCCTTAAGCTTGACCAACTAGGATCGCCCTTAAGGTACTTAGAATTTTCGGCACTTTATAGGCAATTGTATGACTGAATTTTTGCTCTCAAAATCACTTTTGAATACTTGAATAATCTCTGTAAATATGTGACCCTAGGCACCTATTTATAGAGTTATGGAAAAGGATTTGGAATCCTATTAGGATACTAATTTATTTAATTATAATCCTACTAGGACTCTAATTAAATAAACTAAATCTTTTAGGATTAGATTTAATCATATGACAAATCCCGGTAGCCTTAGGATTCGAGTAACACACTTCGAGTGATACGCTAGCACCGCACGCAGGCCTTGCGGCCCACGCACAGCGCCAGCCCACTCGTCGCAGCCCCGCGCGCGCGCCAAGGCCATTGTTGGGCCTGGCCTTGCGCTGGACCGGGCGTGGCTTGGCAGCGTGTTTTTGGGCGCTTGGGCTTGTTGAGCGTAGGCCTGGCTTCGTGCTGGGCCTTCGTCTAGCAAGTCTCGTCCGATGCTAATTCGTACGACGCGCTTCCGATTAAATTTCCGATTCCGGAATTTATTTCCGATACGAACAATATTTAATATTTAATATTTTCGATTCCGGAATTAATTTCCGTTTCGAACAAATATTTAATATTTCCGTTTCCGGAATTATTTTCCGATTCCGATAATATTTCCGATTCCGGCAATATTTCCGATTCCGGCAATATTTCCATTTCCGATAATATTTTCCGATACGTACCATGTTTCCGTTTCCGGCAACATCTACGACTTGGATAATATTTACATTTCCGATACGATCCATATTTCCGTTTCCGGTAATATCATCGTTTCCGGAGTATTCATTTCTTGCCTGTGACGATCTCAGCTCCCACTGAAACCAAGATCCGTCGATTCCGAATATCCATAGATAGAGTATTTAATGCCATTAAATACTTGATCCGTTTACGTACTATTTGTGTGACCCTACGGGTTCAGTCAAGAGTAAGCTGTGGATTAATATCATTAATTCCACTTGAACTAAAGCGGCCTCTAGCTAGGCATTCAGCTCACTCGATCTCACTGAATTATTAACTTGTTAATTAATACTGAACCGCATTTATTAGACTTAACATAGAATGCATACTTGGACCAAGGGCATTATTTCCTTCAAAATGACCTATGGACATTTATTATGGAAACACTATAAATAGGCCGCCAAGGCTCACACCTCAAGGTACGTCAAATTTATCGCCTTAAGACTACTCTTCTAGAGAACTTCTCTCTGGAATCCGAGCATCGTTCTTACTTAGGCATCTGAGGGGCTTTCCTCGGAAACACCCCTGAGGCTAGTGATTTTACTCTTGTGCAGGTGAATTCGGACTCGACTCATTCAAGCAAGCAAGATCTTCAACACACACGAAAGGGCCTTCATTCGAAGCCCATTGTTTCCACCTTTACAACACCGGAACACTTTATAGTATAACTAGGTTAGATCCCGTGCACACACATATATATGAAAATTATTATTGGACCATTTTTTAATAAAAATTTAATTGAATTATTTATCCCTTAAAATCTTAAATCTATTTGCGTAATTAGTAATCTTGAATGTATTCATTTTATCATATACTCCGTAATATACAATTTTAACCTACTATGTAATATATTTTATATGTTTAATAAGATGATCAGACTAAAATATTTGATATATTTAATATGCTATTTGACCAAAATATTGAGTAAAAATATTTTCTATTATTGATATGACAGTTTGACTAAAATGTTACCAAAAATTCCTAATAATGGCATATTCCATAATCCTATATTTTTTTCCATATATAAATATTTAATTATACAAAAGGAAGAAAATAAAAAAAGAATAAAATAGATATATCTTTTCAGGAAAGAGTTTTTGGCGGGAAAATTTTTCACCAGGAAGTGACACGTGTCATTCCTGGTGACTCTTTTAGTATATAGTAATAGACGATTCATAATTTTCCTTATATAAAACATAGAATAATTAGTAGTGCTTTTTTTTCCTTCAAATAAATGATTTTGTAAGTTTTTGAAAGAATTGAATTTATTTTCATTTTAGACGGGAATGTCTTATTGCCATGAGCACATGATGTATTACAATTGTATTTTTATACTTCGTATATTATTGTTTTTTATTTGAATTATTTATGGGCCTAATTACATATAGCACAATGCTCCCTAAGCGTGTAAATAAGAGAAATTATAAAGAAAATTATACGGGGTATAATTTTTGGGACTCCCATTTGTGAATTCCTAGAACCGCCATTGTAACTAATATGCAACTTCATAAAAAAATGGAGGAAGTATATTATTATAATTCTGATTGATAAGCACATGTTTTTTCTGATTCCCTATGGTCAATCAAATAAAATCTAACTATCACTACTAAGTCCATACTAATTCTACATAACCAACAATAATAATTTTTTTTTTTATGAATTACTACCTAGTTGTTTAATGACTTTGCCAATGACTATGTGGTTTGTTAAAAGTTGTCAATTACTATCTACCTTTTTCACTATTATCGTCGATTGCTACTTTAGGCCATATTTCGACCAATTATTCACTAATCACATCATGATTAACCGTTAATCATAATTTAATTAATTAAAAAATTTAAATCTTAAAAAAATTATTTCCAAAAATTAATTATATGAAAAGTTTTCTCAGGGTGCGCATGAGTTATGACAAAATGTGTCGGAAAGACTTGTGTTGATTCGTAAAGGAAGTTGTTTTTATTTATTTTTTGGTGTAGAAAGAGGTACAAAATGCAAGGCGACAACTGGTGTAGACGGGATTTGATCCTAGGTCTTACCGTCTTGGGTACCACCCTCTCAATACTTTATCAACTAATCTAATTGACATCCACCGTGAGGAAAATTGTTGACCTTTGATAATCATTGGTGATTCATTCGACTCTGTTAAGGGTCGGGGTGTTATATAGTACAAGTTGGTCCATATAGTAATAAATGAATTTAGTTGCATCCGTCATCCGTGTGGTGCACTAGTTCTAAACTAGTTTGCGATATTTATGACTTTTGAACATTGTTATTGGTCGAACACGGTAGAAAAAGTTGTAACATGCGCGCTAATTTCTGATACTCGTAGAAATTTGGATGCTCGTGAAGAGTGTTGGGAGTGTTAATGACTTATTGAGTCGATGAATTATGGGTTGCAGTCTTGCAGAGTTGAGAGTGATATGTTTGGCTAAGTTACTAACTGGAAATCTGGAATAATACAGAGTAATGTTCATTCGATGCTTATGTAAGTGTTTATTGCGATTCCTGGGAGGGCGTCAAAATCGCAGCCATGCATGTATTTGCAAATACACGCCAGGGGCAATTTGATACTTTCGCGCACAATTTGAAATTGCTGAGCAAGCAAATCCGCTTGCCTACGTGGACTCCGTAACGGCCAACTTGTCATCCTCACTCACTCCTCACTTGATTCATCTTCCAACTTATCTCTCTCTCCTTGGTCGCGATTTCTGAAAACCCCAAAAACGAAATCGAATTTCCAAAAACAATCACTCAAGGTGCGTTTGTTCTCGGAGGAAGCATTCAAGTTCTAGTGACTCAAGTTCTCGCAAGAATCACTAGGAATTTGGTCGAATTTGTGTTCGTGAAAAAGCCCCAAATTTTCGAGGTAAAACCCTAATTTGAAATTAATTAGGGTTTTTGTTTATATATTTGAAATTATTGTCAATTGTTTATAGATTTGGGCTTGATATGATTTTTGCATAATGTTTGCATAAATTTTGTCCATCCTTGAGCAAATGCTTGCATAAATTTTATTAATTCGCACTAATTTACCCTATTTCATGCGAGAATGGATTTTTGTTGATTTCAGCTGTGAATTGATTGTGCATTAATCCTGATAAAGATGATAAATTGAATGTGATAAAGTGCTTGCATTATTCCTGATAAAGATGATAAATTGATACTGGCGATTTAATTAATTGCTTGAGTTGGTTTCATAATTCTGTTTAAATGGTTGAAGTAGTTTCAATTTCTTGGTTAAATGGGAAATAGTGTTAGGTTTTTTGTCCAATAATTTGGTATTGGTATTTGCAATTCATCGAAATAGAAATTGGTCATAATTTTGTTTATAATGAAATTCTGATTGGTAATAATTTTTTTAGAATAAGGTGGTGGCATGCCTTGTTGTGATGGTGGAGGTGGTGGTGGTGGTGGTGGTGGTGGATGGGTCTGCTAGTTGTGATGTATGGTATCGATGTATGGTATTTGCAATTCATGGCTTTTTATCTTGTTTTTTGATTGGTGTTTGGGTAGTCGGAAACCGGTTCTATAAAAAGAGGAGTATGTTGATTTGATTGAATGCATGGTATTTGCAACAAGCTTGTAAGGCTTGTTGCCGTTGTTGTGAAAGTGTTAGGGAACCCCTACCCCCGCTTCTTGTTTGTCAGTTGTTTGTTGTTAGTTGAATGTTAATCGATGTTAATCGAGTTTGTGTAGTTTGAGTGTCCTGGTATTAGTTGTGTAGTTTGACATTCCTGGTTTAATTTTGTGTAGAAGTTAGTATGGGGAATTTAAAGATGACGAAGAAAGGGGGTGGTTCAAAGAAAGCTGGGAGAACCCCTCGGAAGAAGCATGTTGTGAAACCTAGTGCAAGTGGTAGTAGGAAGAAGAAGAGGCAGAAGCTGGTGTACCAGGAGGCAAGTGAAGATCTAGATGGCGTACAATGCAGTGAGGAGGAAAGTAGTGAAGAGAAGTCCTCCTCCGAGGAGTCCTCCTCTGAGGAGTGCTCTTCTTCATCTTCTGCGTCATCCACGGAAGGGTCAGAAGGTGATTCCTCGTCTTCATCTTTTTCTTCGGAGGAGGAAGAGCCAAGAAAGAGAAAGAGGAAGAAGTCCTTGAAGAAGGCCTCGAAGAAGGCCTCGAAGAAGGCCTCGAAGAAGGTAAATTTTAGTATTTTAAGTATTTAAGATAAATTTTTGTTTTAAATTAAATAAGTATTATTTGCAATAAAATATAAATTTAAATCAATTTAGTATTATGTTAAATAAGTTTTAACAGGTTTGCGTAATATATTTTCAAGTTTCGAAGAAAAAGAGCAAGAGTGCCGGGGAGATTGTCAAGGCACGTAATCGTGTTGTCTTGACGCATTTACGAACTTGTGAAAAGGTAAATTGTGTTATTTATGTTAGATTTAACATTTGAGTATTAGAATTTCTTTAGTAATGTATTATAAAAGTTATAAAAGTTATATTATAGTATGTATTTTTTTATAAATGTTTCTTAATTAGGCCCCTAAAATTATTTTCCGGCTCGAGTCGTTCGTCAAGTTAATCAAGAAACTGGATGATTCAAGACGGGAAGAAGTAGAGAAAATGGGTTTCTCGGGGTTGTTGGAAATGAAGTTGGGGAAGTTGGACAGGAGATTCTGTTACTGGTTGATGACCAGGGTAGATGCTGAGGGGCATGTAGAGTTTGGGGATGGGAATGTGTTCCGGTTTACCCCGCAACATGTTCAAAGGATTTTTGGGCTGCCAATGGGAACGAAGGATGTTCCTGCACCTGTGGCAATTTATTGGAAGGATCAGCAAATGGTAGGTCCTGCCATTGAGCTATTTAAGATGTACGGTACTGGAGTTGGTGATCCTTCGAAGGATATGGTGTTGTTGGCGAAGGTAGCCAAAGTTGTGGAGGGGGAGAAAGATTCAGCGGGGGAGGTTATACCTCTAAGTACCCCTGGTAAGAAGCTAGAATTTAGGAATGCGTTCTTGGCTGTGGTAGTGGGCCACTTACTTTGCCCTACAGCCATGTGCACCAACCTGTCACACAAATTGATGGATGTTGTTTCTTTGGGTGGTGCGCCAGAGGAGTATGATTGGTGCACGTGGACTTATAATAGGCTGATGGAATGTGTGGAAGTTTTTTTGAAGAGTTTTTACGATGATGGTTATGCTGGTGGATGTGGTGGCTGTGTTGTGGCCTTAATGGTAAGATTTGTGTCACATTTTAATTTACTTATTTGATTTTATATAACTGCAAATCTAGTTCTAATACTTGTTTGACTAAATTTGCAGATTTTTTACCTTGATCGCTTGGCGGGAACCCCCGTTGATGTAGAACCTTTGCCTAGATTGAAGGTTTGGGGGAACCTGGAAGTGAAAAAAGCAATCAAGAGAGACAAGAGAAAAGGATACGACTATGGTAGATCCAAGGTAATACAAAATTGGTGGATGTTTGATTGAAAAATATTTAGTTATGTTGTAATTAACGAGGTATTTATGTCTTTGCAGTCAAAGAAGGTGGTGTATGATGGTGAAGTGAGAAACAGTGTCAGTGGGCTGACAAACAAGGAAGGTGACCGGAGGATTGATATTGTAGATGAGCCGTTGACCAGCAAGGGCACGGAAACTGATCCTAACCTCTTGCCAAGTAGGGCAGATGTTGGCAACGCAGGGGGAAACGCTGGTGTTTCCCTCTTAGGAAATTTAAATAGAGATAGTGCCGCTGTACAAGAACTGGCGCATCAGGTATTTCTACTTAGCTTGAATTTTTGTGTTATTGTTGGTTAGGGTTAGTGTAATTTATGTGCAAACCCGAGTTGTTTTGGAGCGTATGATTGTTTTGGATGTGTGCAATGTTGAGTTGTTTTGGTGCACCATGTTTGTGCAGGTACTTGAGTTGTTCAAACCCGAGTTGGAGCGTATGATTGTGAATGCTGTGTCCGAGAGGGAATGGTTAGCGAGCGGTAGTGGTATGGGTGTTGGTGGTGATGGCAGTGGGTGGGGTGGTAGTTTGGTTGGCACTGGGGGGTTTGTTGGCAGTGCTGGCAGTGGTTGGGTTGGGCCTCGTGGTGGGTTGGTTGGCACTGGTGGGTTGGTTGGCACTAGTGGGTTTGGCACTAGGCGGTTTGTTGGCAGAGGTGATTACGGTGTTGGTACGAGTATGGGAATGGGAAGAGGGCCTGGTGGTATGGGAATTAGAAGAGGGCCTTTTGGTTTTACTGAGGGTATGGGAAGAGGGGATGGTAATGATGTAAGTGTAGGTCTAGGTCTAGGTCCTCCTGGGTTTGAGAACGCTCCTCGTCAAGGCTACGATGCTGCTTCTCGAGTACCGATCGGCTTTAATGCATTTGCAAGTGGAAGAATTCAGGAGGATCAGGAGGTTCAGGAGGATCAGGTGGAAAGAACAATGCTGGTGGGGGTTACTCAGCAGGCGATTTTGGTTCGTTCCACTATAACATTGGTGGTGGGGGTGGCGGTGTTTCAGCTGCTGTTTCGAACGGTCTCTCGACTGCTGCGGCAGCTGTTTCTGAGAGACAGGTCGAGGAAGGTCATGTTGGGATGGTGACAATGGTGGCAGCTTCGTGTGTGAAGCTAGCTAATCAACTTTCTAAGGAGATGCTAGACTCAACAACTGGATCTTCAAAGAAATCAGACGCCGCAGCCGTTCCACCGCAGCCGTTCCACCAGAAAGATGAGCAAGTGCAAATGTTGACTCAATTGTAGATAAGGGAAAAGAGAAAGAAAAAGAGAACGAGCCAGCAAATACTCCCGGGACTGGGCCCAAGAGAGTGACTAAGCCATTAAGTTATAAGTTTGAGCTACAGACATACCAGATTGCGAACATACATTCGCTTGTCTCAACACATGAGGATTTTCCCTTAAAAACTTCTTCCGGTTATAAGCAATAATCCTAGACTTACTAGGGGTGGGGTGATGATTTTCATGAACCATTACTGCTCTACGTATCACCCACTCTCCTTGAAGGAAATAATGCCCTTGGTCCAAGTATGCATTCTATGTTAAGTCTAATAAATGCGGTTCAGTATTAATTAACAAGTTAATAATTCAGTGAGATCAAGTGAGCTGAATGCCTAGCTAGAGGCCGCTTCAGTTCAAGTGGAATTAATGATATTAATCCACAGCTTACTCTTGACTGAACCCGTAGGGTCACACAAATAGTACGTAAACGGATCAAGTATTTAATGGCATTAAATACTCCATCTATGAATATTCGGAACCGACGGATCTTGGTTTCAGTGGGAGCTAAGATCGTCACAGGCAAGAAATGAATACTCCGGAAACGATGATATTGCCGGAAACGGAAATATGGATCGTATCGGAAATATGAATATTATCCAAGTCGTAGATGTTGCCGGAAACGGAAACATGGTACGTATCGGAAAATATTATTGGAAATGGAAATATTACCAGAATCGGAAATATTGCCGGAAACGGAAATATTGTCAGAATCGGAAATATTACCGGAATCGGAAAATAATTCCGGAAACGGAAATATTAAATATTTGTTCGAAACGGAAATTAATTCCGGAATCGGAAATATTAAATATTGCTCGTATCGGAAATAGATTCCGGAAATGGAAATTTAATCGGAAGCATATCGTACGAATTAGCATCGGACGAGGCTTGCCGGACGAAGGCCCAGCACGAAGCCGGGGCCATCGCCCAGCAAGCATGCGCGCCACAAGCCCAGCCAAGGCAGCGCCCAGGCCTACCGCAAGGCAGGCCCAGCGCGCGCCAAGGGCCACGGATGCGTGGGCCGTGCTGCGTGGGCTGCTGCTCGCACGCGCATGGGCAGCCCTTGTGGCTGCCGTGTGTGTGTGAGTTTGTGCTCATGCGTGATTCCTGAATCTACAAGAGTCAGTGTATGATTAAATTTCTATTCCTAATTGGATAAATTAATTAAATAGAATTCATGTAGGCTTCTAATTTCAATTAATTCGTATCCTACTAGGATTACGATTCCTTTTCCATAACTCTATAAATAAAGGCCTAGGGGTCATAATTTATACACAAGTTTCAAAGTATTCAAAAGTGAGTTTTTTGAGAGAAAATTAAAACACATCTTGCTCATAAAGTGCCGAAATTTTCTAGTACCTTAAGGGCGATTCTAGTTGGTCAATCTTAACGCGGATCCGGACGTGCTGTGGACTATCTACGGAGGGACGACACTTGGAGTCCTAAAAGACTTGTTCTTGTTCGGTTCGGGCGCAGCTAGGGAGGGCACGCAACAAAGAGTATGCATCTAAATTATGCTATATGATTATGTGTAAATAATATGTTGTCCTGGGTTAATGGTTGTTTCCGCATGATCTATGTAATGTCATATGTATCATAACCTAACAGTGGTATCACGAGCCCCTTATTATTTTCATAATCTAAATTGCATGAACATGGTTAAATATTACAAATTTGCAAGAATTAAAAGGGGTGATTAATTTTCGTAATTGTTAATTAATTGCAAATTGCGTTTATTTAATTATACGTACGCAGTTTTTCGGCAATTTCTTCGTTACTCATCCGAATTGAGTGATTTTTGTGTCAATTCCGCATGTAAAAGGCATTCTAAAATTTTGACAAAAATAATATTTTTCTGCCGAACCCAGAATTCTCAAATTCGAAGCCTAACTATGACTTTTCGAAGGTTTTAGTTTTTCGAATGCAAAATTTCGTAAATTTAAGATGTTAAATTAAATATTTGCAATTCTTGTTGATAAATCTTGAATTTTTGATTGACCTACTGCATATGTTTAACAAGTTTGAATGCCTAGTCTTGTTAATTATGCAATCTAATTTGTAATTATGATTAATTTGTTGAAAATTAGAATAATTTAGAATTAATTTGATTTTCATAATTAATTGTAATTTAATTAGAAACCTATGATTAAAAACCACCATAAAAATTGTAAATTTACGATAAATTTTAAATTTTTATGACCTAGACTTGAATCCATAACAATCGGAAATCAATTGGATAATAAATTTTCGATTTTTTCGCCCTAAAATTATGAAATTAATAATATTTATTAATTTGTCATTAATTTTAAATATAAATTTTAAATTTTTATGCGATTCGTTCATATAACTTGCACGCACGAAGCAATGGACGCTTCGTGTTACCCTTAAGGGGTGTTGTATAATGCGGGCATGCGACGACGAGCAAGGGAGCTCGTCGCCCGTGCGGCACGAATGCAATGAGCAAGGGCGTAGTGCACGAGCACAAGGCAGCAGCCCTGCCTTGTGTCGTGTGCCACGAGCAATGAACGAATGGGCATGGGCGAAGGGCGAGCCAAGGCAGTCGCGTGTGGGCAGCAAGCGAGCTGCGCCACAGCGCGCGCTGCCTCGCACAAGAGCGCGCAGCCTCGCGCGCAGCGAGCGCAAGCTCGCGTGCCACGAGCGCTGCGCCCAGCATCACTCGCGCGCACAGCGCGCGATGTCGCGCGCCCAGCGAGCGATGGCTCGCGCCAGCGAGCGATGGCTCGCGCGCCAGCGAGCGATGTCGCGCGCCCAGCGAGCGATGGCTCGCGCGCCCAGCGAGCGATGTCGCGCGCGCGCACTGCGAGCGATAGCTCGCGTGCGATGAGCGCTGGCGCGCGCAGCGAGCACGATGTGTGCGGAGGCTTGCGATAGGGAAGCAGCAGCTATGCGACGAGCGCATGGGCTGCGCGCACATGGCCAGCAATGGCTGTGTGCGTACGGTCCACGGGCGTGCAACGCGTAGGGTGTTTGCGTTACGATTAGATCGTTTTGAATGTTTAATTTGAAAATTTCAGTTCACGTAATTTTAATTAATTTTAAAATTAATAATTTGAATTATTTTCTTGGATTTTAATTTTGAATATTATAATTATAATAAATGTTATTTATTCTAATTATTTTACTAAAATTAAAATCATGAATTAATTTAAATACGACTGAAATTAAATTAAATTTTTGGATTCAATTATAAATTGATATGAGCTTTAAATTTTAATTAAATTTGTATGTTTCCGGTTGGACTAGAAATACATTTTTATGTTTAAAATTGGTAAAGCATATGAATTTATTGGTTTAAGTGGGAGCGCTTTTTAGTCATAAACTCTTGATTAGGTCTACAAATCCTTAAGGTTAAAACAACTTGATTAGAATTAATAAGGACTGAATAATTGGTAGATTATTGGTGCCCTTGATTAATTGCTGCAAATGTTTACGTGATGCATAATGTGTTTTACTAACCAGCTATGTGGGCCATTCATGATAATGAATGGGTGAATGGTATATATTGTATATGTACTGTTTTGCAGGTTATGAAGTGACTAGTATGGCCCAAATAGGATAGAAAATATGGTCTGCGTACCATTAATTTGAATGTAATTGGTCTAAAGTACCAAAGTTATTTTTCAATTCAAATATGGTCTGCGAACCATCAAATAGTTGTAATTAGTTATAGCTTATCCTATTTGAAGAAAATGGTGCCTCCCACGGAGATTTTCAAGACGGACTTTGAAGTCAAAGCTTCAAGATGAAGTCGGGCCATACTAGATCACAAATATCACCAACATAGTAAGAGCCTTAAGTTCCAAACTTAAAAATTGAGTTAAAAGGTGCCATGCCAAAATATACACTTGCTTGGATATCCTTTACATCAATCTAGTAATAGTTTTCGCTCAGCGAGGTGTTACTTATTGGTCCTAAAGGGGCAAGGTACACAAATAATTGTGAGTACATGTTAGTTTTGGTGAAACTCAACGATATAAGTAAGGAGTCCTTTTATGTCGTGGCAAATTCGATAGGTTTACCTAATAAGTTCTTAGACGTACCTATCAACCAAGAATAGTTTCTAGACTATTAGCAAAAGGATTTTGCTTACCTAAGATGTTCTAGGATTAAGTCGACAAACTGTGCTTAGTTCTTCAATGATTTTAGGATCTTGGAATCATTTTATTCACACCTGCCGGAACACATAACTTGAATAAAATGCTTAATAAACATTGAATTATGCATGTATGCTAGAATTTAAGTTTATTAAGAGAAACTGTGAATGGTTATTTATTTGTTTATTCTTTTCAATTGTAGTTTTTAATATGGCAAACAACAATTCATTCAACATTCGATCAATTCTCGAAAAGGAGAAGTTGAACGGGAAAAACTTCCTTGACTGGCAAAGGAACTTGCAAATAGTTCTTATGCAGGAAGAAAAGGAGTATGTCCTAGATGAAGCGATGCCCGAAGCTCCTGGCGACGGGGTCACTCAGGCTGCCCTCAATCGTTGGATTGATGCCAACAAGGATGTGAAATGTCTAATGCTCGCCACCATGAGTGCGGATCTGCAGAAAACGTTCATCAACTCAGATGCTTTCACAATCATCAGTGAGTTGAAGAACATGTTCCAAGATCTGGCTCGAGTCGAAAGATTCGAGACTCATAGGCAAATTCTTGAGACCAAGCTTAAGAAAGGCGAGCCCGTAAGTCCACATGTTCTCAAAATGATTGGACTCATTGAGAATATGAGTCGGCTGGATCAGCAATTTTCTCAGGAAATGGCTATAGACACCATCCTCCATTCTCTTCATAGCGGGTATGATCAGTTCAAACTGAACTACAGTATGAATAGTCTGGACAAAACGCTCACTGAGCTTCACGGTATGCTGAAGACCGCTGAAAAGACGCTCAAAAGTGATAAGCAGGATGTGCTTATGGTGCGTGGGGGCAAGTTCAAGAAATCTGGAAAGAAGAGGAATGCTAAGAAAGGTGGCAACAAGGCCAGCCCAACTAAGCAAACTGGCGCCAAATCTGCAAAGAGGAAGGTCAGTCAACCCACTTCTGAATCCGAATGCTTCTACTGCAAGAAGAAGGGGCATTGGAAGAGAGATTGCTTGAAGCTAAAGGAAGATCAGAAGAACGGAACAGTCGTTCCATCTTCAGGTATTTTCGTTATAGACTGTATACTTGCTAATTCAACTTCTTGGGTATTAGATACAGGTTGTGGCTCACACTTATGTTCCAATCCACAGGGACTAAGAAGAAGTAGAAAGTTAAGCAAGGGTGAAGTCGACCTACGAGTGGGAAATGGAGCACGGATTGCTGCATTAGCCGTAGGAACTTACTATTTGTCGTTGCCCTCCGGGCTAGTTTTGGAACTGGAAGAATGTTTCCATGTTCCAAGTCTTACTAAAAACATCATTTCAGTTTCTTGCTTAGATGCTAAGGGATTTTCCTTTATAATAAAAGACAATAGTTGTTCGTTTTATTTTAAAGAGATGTTTTATGGATCTGCTAGATTAGTCAATGGACTTTATTTATTAGATCACGACAAACAAGTATATAACATAAATACCAAAAAGGCCAAAAAGGATGATTCAGATCTCACCTATCTGTGGCATTGTCGATTAGGCCATATAAACTTGAAACGCTTAGAAAGACTTCAAAAGGAAGGAATTCTAGAACCATTTGACTTAGAGGATTATGGTAAATGCGAATCATGTTTACTTGGCAAAATGACAAAGCAACCTTTCTCTAAAGTTGGAGAAAGAGCAAATGAACTATTGGGTTTAATCCATACAGATGTATGTGGACCAATGAGTACAAATGCTAGAGGTGGTTTCAGCTACTTTATCACTTTCACTGATGACTTCAGTATGTATGGTTATGTCTACCTAATGAAGCATAAGTCTGAATCCTTTGACAAATTCAAGGAATTTCAGAGTGAAGTAGAGAATCAATTAGGCAAGAAGATTAAGGCACTGCGGTCTGATAGAGGCGGTGAATATCTGAGCTATGAATTTGATGACCATCTGAAAGAATGTGGAATTCTATCAGAATTGACTCCTCCTGGAACACCACAATGGAACGGTGTGTCAGAACGGAGGAACAGAACCTTGCTAGACATGGTCAGGTCAATGATGGGTCAGGCCGAACTTCCATTAGAATTTTGGGGACATGCACTAAATACAGCTGCACTCACTATAAATAGAGCTCCGTCTAAAGCTGTCGAAAAGACTCCATACGAATTATGGTTTGGAAAGCCTCCAAATGTGTCTTTTCTTAAGATTTGGGGATGTGAAGTATACGTCAAACGGTTAATTTCAGACAAACTTCATCCAAAATCTGACAAATGTATCCTTGTGGGCTATCCAAAGGAAACAAAGGGGTATTACTTCTACAATACATCTGAGAACAAAGTGTTTGTTGCTCGAGATGGTGTCTTTTTGGAGAAGGATCATATTTCCAAAATGACAAGTGGGAGAAAAGTAGACCTCGAAGAAATTCGAGTCGAACAACAAACTCTAGAGAATGCTCAAGATGACATTCAGGATGAAACTCAGAGATCTTTAGAAGAATCTGGTGAGAATCATGGTCAATCTAGAAATGTTACCCCGCGTAGATCGCAAAGATATAGATCTCAACCGGAAAGGTACTTAGGTATTTTGACGAACGAGAGCTATGACGTTCTATTACTTGAAAGTGATGAACCTGCGACTTACAAGCAAGCTATGACGAGCCCTAGCTCCAAGCAATGGCAAGAAGCCATGCAATCTGAATTAGACTCCATGTCTGAAAACCAAGTATGGGATTTGGTCGATTTGCCAGATGGCTACCAAGCCATTGGAAGCAAATGGGTTTTCAAACTGAAAAAGGACAAGGATGGAAAACTTGAAGTTTTCAAAGCTAGATTGGTTGCAAAAGGTTACAGGCAAGTCCACGGTGTGGATTACGATGAAACCTTTTCACCAGTTGCAATGCTAAAGTCTATTCGAATAATGTTAGCAATCGCTGCATATTACGATTACGAAATATGGCAGATGGATGTCAAAACTGCTTTCTTAAACGGCGTTTTAACAGAAACTGTGTTTATGACACAGCCTGAAGGTTTTGAGGATCCAAAGAATGCTAAAAAGGTATGCAAGCTAAAGAAGTCAATCTACGGATTGAAGCAGGCATCCAGGAGCTGGAATATACGTTTTGATGAAGCAGTCAGTGACTTTGGTTTCATCAAGAACGCGGACGAATCTTGTGTATACAAGAAGGTCAGTGGGAGCAAAATTGCTTTCCTAGTATTATATGTCGACGACATATTGCTTATCGGAAATGACATTCCTATGTTGAACTCTGTCAAGATTTGGCTTGGGAAATGTTTTTCGATGAAGGATCTAGGAGAAGCACAGTACATATTGGGCATCAAGATTTACAGAGATAGATCTAAAAAGATGATTGGACTTAGTCAAAGCACTTATATCAATAAGGTGCTTGATAGGTTCAAGATGGCGGACTCCAAGCGAGGCTACCTACCCATGTCTCATTGAATGACTCTAAGCAAGACTCAGTGCCCAAAAACACTTGATGAGCGTAGACGAATGAATGGGATTCCATATGCATCATTGATTGGTTCAATAATGTATGCTATGATATGTACACGCCCGGATGTTGCGTACGCACTCAGTGCTACGAGCAGATACCAGTCAGACCCAGGAGAGGCGCATTGGACTGCTGCCAAGAACATTCTGAAGTACCTAAAAAGGCACAAAGATGACTTCCTGGTCTATGGTGGAGATGATGAATTAATTGTTAAAGGCTATACGGACGCAAGTTTCCAAACCGACAAAGATGATTTCAGATCACAGTCTGGGTTTGTCTTCTGCCTCAACGGAGGAGCAGTAAGCTGGAAAAGTGCTAAGCAAAGCACCATTGCGGATTCTACAACTGAAGCGGAGTACATTGCTGCACATGAAGCAGCAAAGGAAGCTATATGGCTAAGGAAGTTCATAGGAGAACTTGGTGTAGTCCCCTCCATTAAAGGACCAATAGCCCTGTATTGTGATAATAACGGAGCTATTGCACAGGCAAAAGAGCCTAGACACCACCAGAGAGTCAAGCATGTACTTCGTAGATTTCACCTTCTACGAGAGTTCGTTGAAAGAAAAGAAGTCGAGATAAGCAAAATTGGAACTGATGACAACATATCAGATCCATTAACTAAACCTCTGCCGCAAGCGAAGCACAACTCGCACACTGCAGCTATGGGAATCAAGCATATTGGAGAATGGCTTTGATATCTCTGTTTAATGTTTTAAAGTTTTAGAGTTTAAATCTTTGTAAAACATTATCGGTTAATCATTCACAATAAATGAAAGGAATTCATTTTTTCCATTTAATTTGTGGTTTATTAAATGATGAGTCCCTTCAACTTGACGATATATTCAAGATAGACTGTCAGGACCAGTCCTGTGACTAAGAAATGTCTATCAAGTGAACTTGAATGTCAAAGGTTGAAAATGGTCCCTAATCGGAGTTTTCTATAAAATTGGACGCATAGAAAACGTTAGACGATTAGAATGCAAGATGACTAGTAGTTCTGTTTCTTGAACTATGTGGACATGGCAATGTCATAATCATTTGCATAGATACTTACTTTGGGAAGACTAGTATCGGACAAGACCTATGAAACTTTACTGTAAGAGATGAAAGTCTGTCATAAGTAAATTTCATTAAATTATTAGACACTAAATCCTCAATACCTGAGTGATTTGAGATTACTTGTTTGAGAACTGGTTGCTTTGACGTTGACCAACCGTCGCACCGTAAAAGGAGGCTATAAAGGCAACGCTCAGGTAATCACCTATCAAACGAAGTCTAATCTCAAGATCGCAAGATTGGGATTGTCCTCCCATAAATCGGGATAAGATGCTTAAAAGTTGTACAAGGCCACTCGGAGAGCTAGAAACTGTGAAATGCATGGCCGTGCTCGGATGAATCATAGGCTATGATTATCTGTTTATTTGATCAGTTGAACTCTGAAACCGAGGAACACCTCTGGACATAATAAGGATGACAACTCTTACCTTATGTTCAAGAGCAAGCATCGAGCGACAAAGGAATTAAGAAATGCACACTTGTCCCTAAGGACAAGTGGGAGACTGAAGGAAATAATGCCCTTGGTCCAAGTATGCATTCTATGTTAAGTCTAATAAATGCGGTTCAGTATTAATTAACAAGTTAATAATTCAGTGAGATCAAGTGAGCTGAATGCCTAGCTAGAGGCCGCTTCAGTTCAAGTGGAATTAATGATATTAATCCACAGCTTACTCTTGACTGAACCCGTAGGGTCACACAAATAGTACGTAAACGGATCAAGTATTTAATGGCATTAAATACTCCATCTATGAATATTCGGAACCGACGGATCTTGGTTTCAGTGGGAGCTAAGATCGTCACAGGCAAGAAATGAATACTCCGGAAACGATGATATTGCCGGAAACGGAAATATGGATCGTATCGGAAATATGAATATTATCCAAGTCGTAGATGTTGCCGGAAACGGAAACATGGTACGTATCGGAAAATATTATTGGAAATGGAAATATTACCAGAATCGGAAATATTGCCGGAAACGGAAATATTGTCAGAATCGGAAATATTACCGGAATCGGAAAATAATTCCGGAAACGGAAATATTAAATATTTGTTCGAAACGGAAATTAATTCCGGAATCGGAAATATTAAATATTGCTCGTATCGGAAATAGATTCCGGAAATGGAAATTTAATCGGAAGCATATCGTACGAATTAGCATCGGACGAGGCTTGCCGGACGAAGGCCCAGCACGAAGCCGGGGCCATCGCCCAGCAAGCATGCGCGCCACAAGCCCAGCCAAGGCAGCGCCCAGGCCTACCGCAAGGCAGGCCCAGCGCGCGCCAAGGGCCACGGATGCGTGGGCCGTGCTGCGTGGGCTGCTGCTCGCACGCGCATGGGCAGCCCTTGTGGCTGCCGTGTGTGTGTGAGTTTGTGCTCATGCGTGATTCCTGAATCTACAAGAGTCAGTGTATGATTAAATTTCTATTCCTAATTGGATAAATTAATTAAATAGAATTCATGTAGGATTCTAATTTCAATTAATTCGTATCCTACTAGGATTACGATTCCTTTTCCATAACTCTATAAATAAAGGCCTAGGGGTCATAATTTATACACAAGTTTCAAAGTATTCAAAAGTGAGTTTTTTGAGAGAAAATTAAAACACATCTTGCTCATAAAGTGCCGAAATTTTCTAGTACCTTAAGGGCGATTCTAGTTGGTCAATCTTAAGGCGGATCCGGACGTGCTGTGGACTATCTACGGAGGGACGACACTTGGAGTCCTAAAAGACTTGTTCTTGTTCGGTTCGGGCGCAGCTAGGGAGGGCACGCAACAAAGAGTATGCATCTAAATTATGCTATATGATTATGTGTAAATAATATGTTGTCCTGGGTTAATGGTTGTTTCCGCATGATCTATGTAATGTCATATGTATCATAACCTAACACTCCTAACTTATTTACACTTACAAATACATGTACGGGACATTGACATTTCTTAGACTTGCGTACCCCACTCCCAATTACTTCATGGAGTGAATCGGATGCCTTGCGCCTTCTTTCCGGCACACCATAGCACTCACAAGTCCACAAACAATTACTCTTCTCTTTCCGATTCCTTTCTCTTTATCAGAACCAACCAAAGATTTCACCGTACCACAACGACGGGCAATACCAAAACCCTTTTGTTTGGCATACCCCCTAAACTGTTCTTCAATCTCCTCCCAACAAGGAAACACCATACCAACCTTCAATTCAAGAACTTCCTCCTCTTCCCCATAGGCAGTTACAACCATTCGCTTTTTCGGGGTTGTGAAACAATCCTCACCACCCTCCTACAATTACATTCAAAACCAAGCCCATCACAATTACCAATCTCAACCAATTCAAACCCAACAACTACTAACAACATTAAACCAGAACACACACCATAAACCCTAAACCCTAAAATAAACAATCAATTTCAGAATGTTTTAATATTAATTAGCATCATTAAACCAGTATTTATTTTAATGATTAATTAATTCATTCAATCATTCCTTTTAATGATTCATTCAACAATAAATAAATTCATAAAATCAATACAGATAAATAAATTCATACATTATTCAGTTGCTATACAATTAATTCATAAAATCAATACAAATCAAACAATTATTACCTTGCATCGGAAATTCACAACACGAAATAAAATGAATTACAAATCCCTATAACATGATTGACAATTTGAGAAAAAAATGAATGCCCCAAATTTGAAAAAAAAACCCAATTAATGCTTTCCAAGTTCATACCTCTTCGTCGGAGGAGGATTGTGGTTCATACCTGCATATGAAGTCTTCTTCTTCTTCTTCTCCATCAACCTCGCGACCACCGTCACCAATTTCGTCACCAATTTCGTCACCTAATTCAGCCCCAGATCCCTCCATTTCCGAAATTAAGTCTTAAACTAACCTCGCGAAAATGGTGGTCGAAAATAGTAAAGAAGAAGAGGAGAACAAGATGATAAATTATGAAATTTTTTTAACGGACTTCTGGGTTCGAAAATGGTGGTCGAAAAAATGGTGGTCGAAAAAATGGTTGAATTGAAGAAAGAGGGGAGGCTCAATTGTAGAAACAGGAACTCAACAGAGGTAGGAAATGAATTTGCCAACTCAGACTCTCCGTTACAATTATTTATTGTACCGTTTTTTCCCCCCAAAACCATATTCTAATTACTTATATCTTTTTTTTGGGGGCTGGCATGTTTTTCCAAATACATGCTAGGCATGTATTTGGACTTCCTCCGATTCCAGGTCATGATGCTTGTTTACATGATTTTGCTAAGTTACATTATTGTCATAGTAGTAGGACAAAAATTAATGACTTGTTGATTGATTGTTCCGGTGATAGAACAAAACGAGTACATGATTACCCTTCATTTTATATTATTGCACGTTATATTTTGTGATATGTTATTATCATAGTAGGACCAAAATGAGGGGAGTTGATACACTTACCCCAGGGTAAGTACAGTCAACATACCTTGCAATGGGAATTCGCCACGTCAGCAATGAAAATTTCATTTTGGGGGGAAAACAGCTGTGTTTAGGGGGGAACATTTTGGTCAAGAGCGCCATTATGTTCTTGGTTTAGCGGGCTGTGTTTACCCTAATTCACCCCCAAAATTTTTTTTTTTAAAAAAAAAAAGCCTTCTGCTGCCTATGTGATATCCTCCATTATCTTTACAATCTGAAGTTCTACAAGGTAAATATTTCTTCATATTTTAGATGCATTTGAGTCGATCTTCTACCCTGTTATATGCTAATTGAATTCAAACATTAAAGTTTACTTCATATTGCAAATCTTTTTTTTTTTTTGGTTTTTATTTTTGTTCAATTTTTTAAAGGTCCACAACTTTGCCATTAATCCTTTTTCCACCATTTTTTGTATTAATCCTGCGTTTTCAACCATTACAATCAACAAATCAAAGCAAAAAATTATAATCATTAACAGATCTGGAAATACATGAGATGGAAATAAACCAAAATCACTGAACTCTTACAAGAACATCGGTATCATCGACCATCAATTTCAGATCGGAAATTTCATATTGAATTCATAAATAACTCACGTACATAGGACATACGAAGAAGATGGGAGTTGATACACTCATATCCAATTAAACAACCATATTCACCCACCTGAGTATCAACGAATAATGTCATACAGAAATGGGAAAACCAGAAAGCATTGGTTTCATCGAAATATGAGAGAGAAAAAAAAGGGAAATGTTTTCTATTTTTTTCAAATTCAAATTCAAAATATCACTTGAAATTTTTGGGGATGAGTTGGACATGACTAGGATCTGATGAGGCAGCAAAAGCCAATAGACTTCCGGGATATGCTGACTACACATATCCCCAGGGTGTTCGGTTATGATACATATGACAATTCATAAATCATGCGGAAAAACCATAAAGCCAGGAAAGCATATTATTTACACATAATCATTTAGCATAGAATAGATGCATACATGTTGTAGCGTGCCTTCCCTAGCTGCGCCCGAACCGAACAAGAACAAGTCTTTAGGACTCCAAATGTCGTCCCTCCGTAGATAGTCCACAGTACATCCGGATCCGCCTCAAGTTAGACCAACTAGAATCGCCCTTAAGGTGCTTAGGAATTTCGGTTATTATTGCAAGTGTATGGCTGATTTTATTTCAAAAACTTACCCTTTGAATACGTCAATCGTACCCATAAATTGTGACCCTAGGCACTTATTTATAGGAGTATGGAAAAGGAATTTTAATCCTACTAGGATGTGGAATTGTAATCCTACTAGGATGTGGATTTGCTAATTAGAAAAGAAAAGGAATTGTAATCCTACTAGGAATTGTAATCCTGTTAGGCATTCAGCTCACTTGATCTCACTGAATTATTAACTTGTTAATGAATACTGAACCGCATTTATTAGACTTAACATAGAATGCATACTTGGACCAAGGGCATTATTTCCTTCAGTCTCCCACTTGTCCTTAGGGACAAGTGTGCATTTCCTAATTCCTTTGTCGCTCGATGCTTGCTCTTGAACATAAGGTAAGAGTTGTCATCCTTATTATGTCCAGAGGTGTTTCTCGGTTTCAGAGTTCAACTGATCAAATAAACAGATAATCATAGCCTATGATTCATCCGAGCACGGCCATGCATTTCACAGTTTCTAGCTCTCCGAGTGGCCTTGTACAACTTTTAAGCATCTCATCCCGATTTATGGGAGGACAATCCCAATCTTGCGATCTTGAGATTATACTTCGTTTGATAGGTGATTACCTGAGCGTTGCCTTTATAGCCTCCTTTTACGGTGCGACGGTTGGTCAACGTCAAAGTAACCAGTTCTCAAACAAGTAATCTCAAATCACTCAGGTATTGAGGATTTAGTGTCTAATAATTTTAATGAAATTTACTTATGACAGATTTTCATCTCTTACAGTAAAGTTTCATAGGTCTGTCCGATACTAGTCTTCCCAAAGTAAGTATCTATGCAAATGATTATGACATTGCCATGTCCACATAGTTCAAGAAACAGAACTACTAGTCATCTAGCTTGCATTCTAGTCGTCTAACGTTTTCTATGCGTCCAATTTTATAGAAAACTCCGACTAGGGATCATTTTCAACCTTTGAAATTTAAGTTCACTTGATAGACATTTCTTAGTCACAGGACTGGTCCTGACAGTCTATCTTGAATATATCGTCAAATTGAAGGGACTCATCATTTAATAAACCACAAATTAAATGGAAAAATGAATTCTCTTCATTTATTGTGAATGATTAACCAATAATGTTTTACAAAGATTTAAACTCTAAAACTATAAAACATTAAACAAAGATATCAAAGCCATTCTCCAATATGCTTGATTCCCATAGCTGCAGTGTGCGAGTTGTGCTTCGCCTGCGGCAGAGGTTTAGTCAATGGATCTGATATTTTGTCATCAGTTCCAATCTTGCTTATCTCGACTTCTTTTCTTTCAACGAACTCTCGTAGAAGGTGAAATCTACGAAGTACATGCTTGACTCTCTGGTGGTGTCTAGGCTCCTTTGCCTGTGCAATAGCTCCGTTATTATCACAATACAAGGCTATTGGTCCTTTAATGGAGGGGACTACACCAAGTTCACCTATGAACTTCCTTAGCCATATAGCTTCCTTTGCTGCTTCATGTGCAGCAATGTACTCCGCTTCAGTTGTAGAATCCGCAATGGTGCTTTGCTTAGCACTTTTCCAGCTTACTGCACCTCCGTTGAGGCTGAAGACAAACCCAGACTGTGATCTGAAAACATCTTTGTCGGTTTGGAAACTTGCGTCCGTATAGCCTTTAACAATTAATTCATCATCTCCACCATAGACCAGGAAGTCATCTTTGTGCCTTTTCAGGTACTTCTGAATATTCTTGGTGTAATCCCCCGTAATTTTATTATATTTTATTTATATATTTTAACGTATATTTAATATATTTAAATAAGAATTTATGAATTTTGAAAATAAATACATAATTAACGTATATTTATTTATTACATTTTAATATTTTCAACGATTTACGAAATCGAAAATAATTTTAGAATTGTAAGTTGAAAAGAATTTGAATTACGAAAACTGATTGAATTTAGAAAACTTTCCTATTCGGTTTTGGATTCAAATCCTAAAACTAAATTCTAATCCTAGCCCAATTTAATAAAGCCCAAAACAAACAACCCATAACCCCAATCCTTATTCACGTAAAACCTCAAACACTCCTTCCTTCCCCTTCACGTGAACTGCTGCTTTCTCCTCCCCCTCTCTTTTCAGTTCTGCCGAACACCAACCACCACCATCGGTGTTGCGTCGCCACCGTCGGCCAACCAACTCACGACCACCGTGTCGTCTCTCTTTCGCCGTCGGTAACTCCTCCTCCCTCCTCTTGTTCTCTCGTCTTTTTTTTCGAAATCTCCTAACTTATTGTTTCTCCTTTCCTCCTCCGGTAGGTGAGAACCACCTTGCTGCCACCATTGTTGTTGTCGGCCACCCTTCTCCTCTACCGCCCAGATTCTCGTCGCCGCCCAGCTTCCCGCCGGCTTCGTCTCTCTCCTCTTTCACGTGGAACTCTTTCCCCTTCTTCTTTTCTTGCTTCACCATCAACGCAACCACCATTGCTGGTCACAACAGCCGTCGACGCTGATTCCCTCTGCCGCCCGGTTTCCTCACTGCCGCCGCCCATGCTGCCGGCCAGGACTCCTCCTTCTCTCTCTTTTGGTTATTTCTTAAACCCTAAGTTATTTAAATGTTTTAATTAAGTTTATTAATTTGAATTTATGTTTCTTGAATTAAATTACTAGTCCTTATAGTTAAATTATAATTTTCAGATTTGGTGTTGATGTTACAAATTAATTATTTTCAGTTTTGGTTGATTAATATATAAGTTAGGGTTTTAATCAGTTTAGTGATTTAATTCATGTTTATTGAATGTAAATTATAAGTTATTATGATTAAATTATATTTTCAGATTATACATTATGTTTGAATAATAAATTTAATTTTCAGATTATGTAATTGCTTTGAAATAATGATTTTTAATTATTAAAGCATGAATTTTAAGGTTTTAATAGTTTTGAAATCATAGTAGGATGTTTAGGAATTATTAAAGTCATTGTTTTTATGATTTCAAACATGTTAATTATGTTTTGGAGTAGTTTGAAATTAGTTATATTGCTGGAAAACATGTTAATTATGTTTTGGAGTAGTTTGAAATTAGTTATATTGCTGGAAATCTAAAGTATGATGCTTTGAAGAGTTTTCAACGAATTTCAATAATTAATATAATAACTATGATGCTAGGAAACCAAATATCCAAGTTTCGATATTGGGAAATGTTCTAATTATGTTTAGGAGGGGTTTGAAGCTCCCTAATGTTGCTGAAAATTCAATATATTAATATGAGTCTATATTGGTTGTTTTTAGGCGGAGAATTCTCTGTATGCGACTTTTGATTATTAAAGTGGTCTTGCGGTTTGTTTACACAACGTACGTACATACCTGTGTGCTAGGAATGTGTACTAATTGTTGAAACCATGTTGAATTTGTTGTTGAACCTGGCTATGTTGATATTATTGTTGAACTTGGTGATGTTGATATTATTGACGAACTTAGTCAGGTTGAAATTGCATGTTTAATACTGTTGGATGGACATATTGAACCTATATTGCATTATGAGAATTATAACATGTTAGTATGGATGATTGATGCAAACATGTTTGATTGGGAACAGTAGATTACTTTGTATGTATTGATTCAGATCAGTTGATTGTTGTTCCCTTTTAGCTTTTCACTACTTTATGAGGGCCGAGGACCTTGTTTAGTAAGTTGAAACCTTATACCCATATAGAGGGGTTGATCAGTATTAAAGGAAAGGTTGGATTTAATTGGAATGAGTCTTGTTTGATACCTTTGTGATCACTTACTTAATTCCAAGATAAAAACAGTTGTGAATAAATGTGGTTTGTATGTCTTATGTGATTGTTGAGTTATAATAGGGTTTCAATTTGTAAATCATGTAAAGTGAAACTGAGTAGCAATAGCTTTAGACTGTGCACGTCTAAAGTGACGGACAAACAGGAGTTGGGGTTCATGGTGGTAGCCCATGGCCTTTATCTCGGACCGGATTGATCACCGTGTCCTATTTTATTCAAACGTTCCTCGATATCGCAGGTCACTGAGGTTACGGAGTCGCGCCCGTACCTCGTCTTCCTTAGTGAAGCTTCTAGCTAGAAAACTCGGTCCATTGCCTATTTCAATTAAAATAATATTATTGTTATAAAAGTCTAGTCTAGTCCAGTCTAGTCTAGTTAAGTGTGGTTTCAAATTATTATGTTTTGGTTGCCCTTATGTACGTTATTAGAATCATGTTAGGATTGTTCGTTTAATAGAATCATGTTAGGATTATTATTGATTTAGTATGTGGTACTCAGCTTTGTTGATTGCGTGCTTTTGCTTGTGCATGTTGATCATGGCTATGCCTTATTGATCCTGTGATGACCCAATCTTTGGTGAGCAGTCTCTAAGGATCAATAAGCATTGTCCATCTACAGGTTTGAAGATGATGCATCATGGGGATCGGGATTAGAGAGCTTGTATTTAGTTTTGTTTTGCTAAGTGACTTGGTTTGTTAATTTGGACTTTAAACTTGTCGTACTATTTATATATCCTTATTTTCGTTGATTGGTTTTTGGGATTAAACCTGTAATCGATTATTTATAAACCTAAAGTTAGTTTTATGTTTTTCGCTGCAAAATTCTGAATAAGCCGTTAGGTTTTCACACGGGCGATAATGCCTTGATAATTCTCTACGTTTTATATTAAAATATTATTTTAGAAAAGAGAGAATTGTCGGGGTGTTACAAAGTGGTATCTAGAAGCTAAGGTTTTACTTTAATAAATTTTTAGGCGCCTGACTATCTAGTTATTTAAAATAAATTTCTTAAAAATTGAGCTTCTACGTATTATAATGTTCAAAAATTGGTACTTTTTTTTTTGGGGGCTGATTTCCTTTTATCTTGTTTGGAAGTATATAATATTTCTTTTTTAAGTTCGGAATTAACTTATTTATTCGAAACTTTTCGTTTATGTGAATTAAGTACGTTTTTCTTTATTTTCGAAATTAAATTAAATATATTCGAAAAAAATAAAATAAAAATCTTTACCTTAAGTATTTGTTTAATATTTATTCGTTTAATAAATATTTATTCGTTTATTATTTATTCGTTTAATAAAAATTTCTTATTAATTATTCGTTTAAAAAAAAAATTTCTTTATTTTACTTATTCGTTTATTATTAATTCGTTTAATAAACTTTTTTCTTACTAATCGTTCTTGTTTTATTCTTTAAATTCTTCAATGTTTGACCTATTATGATTTATTATGAGAGATGGGTAATATAGGAAATGGCATATAGGATAGAATTATATGTGCATTAGTAGTTAATTGCTAGCATAAGATGTTAATTGCTATGTGCATGTGTTAAATGTTTAAGTGTTGCATGTAAATGTGCATAGAAATTGTTTGACTCCAGCAAACTTATTGTTTTATTGAATTCTGATTATGCTTTGGTTGGGAAATCGTTAGTAAGATCTTAAGTTGTTTGTTTCATGAATAAAACGCTTCTTTCCAAGTACACCAACATAGGATCCTTTGAGAAGATCGACGAATACTGAGGATCTAGATTTCACTTCACAAATTTCCAAGGAAAGAACAGATAGACTAGATGCCTTAAACATTTGAAGTTGTAATAGTTAGTTTGTTCTTAAATGTTTTGAAGAATAAGTAGCAAAGCTACAACAGTTTAAAGTTAAAGCAATAGGAGTTTGAGTTATTCTTTATTCTTTTCAAGGATGTATTAAACCTTTATAGAATTAGCAATAAAAGTTAAAGTATTCATTTCCAATATGAGAATTCCATAATTCGCCTAACAATAGTTTATGTTTATGTCATAGAACCTTTATTTTAATTTAGGACAAATATAGTGTTATGGTTTAGGAAGTGTTATCAACATTTTTTTCTTTCGAGGAGTAAAAGTTAGATTATTGATAATCCAAATGATCCAGAGTTTATTTTGGGCACGCGAATGGGAATATTATTACTTATTTGTTGTGATTGAATTTCCATTCATTGATTTTCAAATTGTGTGTCTTTGATGAAGATAATTTTTTCATGAATGAGTGACGAGGATTAATCTAATATTGTTGTACTTTCTTGAATAAGTGTTTGTTGAGGTGATCTCTATGATCAATCAAATATTTCCTCCGTAGGGAATGAACTATAAGTCATGTACCGAACCTAAGGTAGAGTCATAAATTTCAGGCCGCGTACTAGAATGGAAAACAACCACAGTAAGTTAGCTGCTGCTTTTCGCAAAAACTGACACAGGAAAGAACTGAGTGTCCTGATTCTGCTAGGGACATGTTTGAAAGGTTAGTAAAAGTTAAGTCACTATACTTTCAAGGAAGGAACTGAAGGAAATAATGCCCTTGGTCCAAGTATGCATTCAAGGTTAAGTCTAATAAATGCGGTTCAGTATTAATTAACAAGTTAATAATTCAGTGAGATCAAGTGAGCTGAATGCCTGACTAGAGGCCGCTTCAGTTCAAGTGGAATTAATGATATTAATCCACAGCTTACTCTTGACTGAACCCGTAGGGTCACACAAATAGTACGTAAACGGATCAAGTATTTAATGGCATTAAATACTCTATCTATGGATATTCGGAATCGACGGATCTTGGTTTCAGTGGGAGCTGAGATCGTCACAGGCAAGAAATGAATACTCCGGAAACGATGATATTACCGGAAACGGAAATATGGATCGTATCGGAAATGTAAATATTATCCAAGTCGTAGATGTTGCCGGAAACGGAAACCTGGTACGTATCGGAAAATATTATCGGAAATGGAAATATTGCCGGAATCGGAAATATTGCCGGAAACGGAAATATTGTCAGAATCGGAAATATTATCGGAATCGGAAAATAATTCCGGAAACGGAAATATTAAATATTTTTTCGAAACGGAAATTAATTCTGGAATCGGAAATATTAAATATTGTTCGTATCGGAAATAAATTCCGGAATCGGAAATTTAATCGGAAGCGCGTCGTACGAATTAGCATCGGACGAGACTTGCTAGACGAAGGCCCAGCACGAAGCCAGGCCTACGCTAAGCAAGCCCAAGCGCCCAAAAACACGCTGCCAAGCCACGCCCGGTCCAGCGCAAGGCCAGGCCCTGCAATGGCCTTGGCGCGCGCGCGGGGCAGCGACGAGTGGGCTGGCGCTGTGCGTGGGCCGCAAGGCCTGCGTACGGTGCTAGCGTATCACTCGAAGTGTGTTACTCGAATCCTAAGGCTACCGGGATTTGTCATATGATTAAATCTAATCCTAAAAGATTTAGTTTATTTAATTAGAGTCCTAGTAGGATTATAATTAAATAAATTAGTATCCTAACAGGATTCCAAATCCTTTTCCATAACTCTATAAATAGGTGCCTAGGGTCACATATTTACAGAGATTATTCAAGTATTCAAAAGTGATTTTTGAGAGCAAAAATTCAGTCATACAATTGCCTATAAAGTGCCGAAAATTCTAAGTACCTTAAGGGCGATCCTAGTCGGTCAAGCTTAAGGCGGATCCGGATGTGCTGTGAACTATCTACGGAGGGACGACACTTGGAGTCCTAAAGACTTGTTCTTGTTCGGTTCGGGCGCGGCTAGGGAAGGCACGCAACAAAGAGTATGCATCTAAACTATGCTAAATGATTATGTGTAAATAATATGCTTTCCTGGCTTTATGGTTTTTCCGCATGATTTATGAATTGTCATATGTATCATAACCTAACAGTGGTATCACGAGCCTCTTATTATTTTCATAATCTAAATTGCATGAACATGGTTAAATATTACAAATTTGCAAGAATTAAAAGGGGTGATTAATTTTCGTAATTGTTAATTAATTGCAAATTGCGTTTATTTAATTATACGTACGCAGTTTTTCGGCAGTTTCTTCGTTACTAATCCAAATCGAGTGATTTTTGTGTCAATTCCGCATGTAAAAGGCATTCTAAAATTTTGACAAAACTATATTTTTCAGCCGAACCCAGAATTCTCAAATTCGAAGCGTAACTATGACTTTTCGGAGGTTTTAGTTTTTCGAATGCAAAATTTCGTAAATTTAAGATGTTAAATTATATATTTGCGATTCTTGTTGATAAATCTTGAATTTTTTATTGACCTACTGTATATGTTTAACAAGTTTGAATGCCTAGCCTTGTTAATTATGCAATCTAATTTGTAATTATGATTAATTTGTTGAAAATTGGAATAATTTAGAATTAATTTGATTTTCATAATTAGTTATAATTTAATTAGATACCTATGATTAAAAACCACCATAAAATTGTAAATTTATGTTAAATTTTAAATTTTTATGACCAAGACTTGAATCCATGTTAATCGGAAATCAATTGAATAATAAATTTTTGATTTTTCGCCCTAAAATTATGAAATTAATATTATTTATTAATTTGTCATTAATTTTGAATATAAATTTTAAAATTTTATGCGATTCGCTCATATAACTTGCACGCACAAAGCAATGGACGCTACGTGTTACCCTTAAGGGGTGTTGTATAGTGCGGGCCATGTGACGACGAGCAAGGGAGCTCGTCGCCCATGCGGTACGAATGCAATGAGCAAGGCCATGGTGCACGAGCACAAGGCAGCATCCCTGCCTTGTGTCGTGGGCTGTGTGCGATGGGCGAATGGGCGAGGGCGAGAGCGAGGCACGAGCAGTCGCGTGTGGGCAGCAAGCGAGCTGCGCCACAGCGCGCACTGCCTCGCGCAAGCGTGCGGAGTCTCCCGCGCAGCGAGCGCAAGCTCGCGTGCCACGAGTGCTGTGCCAAGCATCGATCGCTCGCGCGCAGCGAGCGCTGTTATGCGTGCGACGAGCGCTGCGCCCAGCGATGGCGTGCGAGTGCTTGTTGTGCGTGCGACGAGCGCTGCGCCCAGCGATGGCGTGCGAGTGCTTGTTGCGACGTGCGACGAGTGCTGCGCCCAGCGATGGGCTGCGGCAGCATGCTCGTGCGTCTAGCGCTGGCGCGCGCAGCGAGCACCAGCTCGGGTGATGCCTTGCGATGGTGAGCAGCAGCGATGCGACGCAGCGCATGGGCTGCGCGCACATGGCCAGCGATGGCTGTATGCGTGTGGCCCATGGGCGTGCGTTGCGTGGGATTGTTGCCTTGCGATTAGATCGTTTTGAAATTTTAATTTGAAATGTTCAGTTTACGTAATTTTAATTAATTTTAAAATTAATAATTTAAATTATTTTCTTGGATTTTAATTTTGAATATTGTAATTATAATAAATTTTATTTATTCTAATTATTTTACTAAAATTAAAATCATGAATTAATTTAAATACGACTGAAATTAAATTAAACTTTTTGGATTCAATTATAAATTTATATGAGCTTTAAATTTTAATTAAATTTGTATGTTTCCGGTTAGACTAGAAATACATTTTTATGTTTAAAATTAGTAAAGCATATGAATTTATTGGTTTAAGTGGGAGCCCTTTTTAGTCATAAACTCTTGATTAGGTCTACAAATCCTTAAGGTTAAAACAACTTGATTAGAATTAATAAGGACTGAATAATTTGTAGATTATTGGTGCCCTTGATTAATTGCTGCAAATGTTTATGTGATGCGTAATGTGTTTTACTAACCAGCTATGTGGGCCATTCATGATAATGAATGGGTGAATGGTATATATTGTATATGTACTGTTTTGCAGGTTATGAAGTGACTAGTATGGCCCAAATAGGATAGAAAATATGGTCTCCGTACCATTAATTTGAATGTAATTGGTCTAAAGTACCAAAGTTGTTTTTCAATTCAAATATGGTCTGCGTACCATCAAATAGTTGTAATTAGTTTTAATTATAGCTTATTCTATTTGAAGAAAATGGTGCCTCCCACGGAGATTTTCAAGACGGACTTTGAAGTTAAATCTTCAAGATGAAGTCGGGCCATACTACATCACATTTATCTTATGCATGTTTTAAGTTATTTATTGCTTTTAAATATGTCTTAAAATGCATGAGATCAAAAGCTTGATTATGTTGCATGATTAAGGATTTTAGTTCACTTAAAATCTAACCAACATAGTAAGAGCCTTAAGTTCCAAACTTAAAAATTGAGTTAAAAGGTGCCATGCCAAAATATACACTTGCTTGGATATCCTTTACATCAATCTAGTAATAGTTTTCGCTCAGCGAGGTGTTACTTATTGGTCCTAAAGGGGCAAGGTACACAAATAATTGTGAGTACATGTTAGTTTTGGTGAAACTCAACGATATAAGTAAGGAGTCCTTTTATGTCGTGGCAAAATCGATAGGTTTACCTAATAAGTTCTTAGACGTACCTATCAACCAAGAATAGTTTCTAGACTATTAGCAAAAGGCTTTTGCTTACCTAAGATGTTTTAGGATTAAGTCGACAAACTGTGCTTAGTTCTTCAATGATTTTAGGATCTTGGAATCATTTTATTCACACCTGCCGGAACACATAACTTGAATAAAATGCTTAATGAACATTGAATTATGCATGTATGCTAGAATTTAAGTTTATTAAAAGAAACTGTGAATGGTTATTTATTTGTTTATTCTTTTCAATTGTAGTTTTTACTATGGCAAACAACAATCAAAACATCATCATGGGTTCTGAGCTTATGGTCAAGCTGAACCTAGAAAATTTTCTTGAATGGGAAGCTAAGCTAGTTGAAATAGTCAGACTCAATGGACTTGAGTATGTACTGACCAATCCCATGACAAGCTACTATGCCAGAGACATGACCCCTGAGAGATTTTACGCCTGGGATGCGGATCTCAAAAAGGTTATGAGTCTCATGCTGAACAATATCCCTGATGATTGGGCTAGAAGGTTTGTAGCCTATGAACCTTTTACGCTCATCAAGAATCTGAGGGATATCTGTCGTGGAAGCACGAAGGACATGGACCTAAACGTCCATGAGTTGATTGAATCAATGTCTGGTCTAAAGGTTAGTTCTCCCAACAGATGTTATAGGATGGAAGTCCAAGAAACACATGTTTAGCTCCTTCGCACTAAACAGAGGGTAGGCGTCCCACTGAGGTTCCATGTGGATCTTATGCGTTCATACTTTGATCGCCTAAGTCTACTAGGAACACCAATAAGCGAAAGGATGGCAGTCTCTATCTTGCTCAATTCACTACACAGTGGGTTTGGTCGCTTCAAGCGACTATACCTAAGTGAACCAAGAGAAGAAACAGTTGCAGAATTTGTTCACCTTGTCAGAAAGGCTGAAATAATACTGGACTGTGAAGCCAAAGATTTACTCAAGGCTAGAAGGAGACCGTTCAAGAAAAGTGGAAAGTCCAAGGGCAATGCTATATCAAAGCAGGACAAGTCCACATCAAGCTGTCTTTATTGTGATGGAATAGGCCATTACAAAAGAGAATGTCCAAAGCTAAAGGAAGATCAGAAGAACGGAACAGTCGTTCCATCTTCAGGTATTTTCGTTATAGACCGCATACTTGCTAATTCAACTTCTTGGGTATTAGATACAGGTTGTGGCTCACACGTATGTTCCAATCCACAGGGACTAAGAAGAAGTAGAAAGTTAAGCAAGGGAGAAGTCGACCTACGAGTAGGAAATGGAGCACGGATTGCTGCATTAGCTGTAGGAACTTATTATTTGTCGTTGCCCTCCGGGCTAGTTTTGGAACTGGAAGAGTGTTTCCATGTTCCAAGTCTTACTAAAAACATCATTTCAGTTTCTTGCTTAGATGCTAAGGGATTTTCCTTTTTAATAAAAGACAATAGTTGTTCGTTTTATTTTAAAGAGATGTTTTATGGATCTGCTAGATTAGTCAATGGACTTTATTTATTAGATCACGACAAACAAGTATATAACATAAATACCAAAAAGGCCAAAAAGGATGATTCAGATCTCACCTATCTGTGGCATTGTCGATTAGGCCATATAAACTTGAAACGCTTAGAAAGACTTCAAAAGGAAGGAATTCTAGAACCAGTTGACTTAGAGGATTATGGTAAATGCGAATCATGTTTACTTGGCAAAATGACAAAGCAACCTTTCTCTAAAGTTGGAGAAAGAGCAAATGAACTATTGGGTTTAATCCATACAGATGTATGTGGACCAATGAGTACAAATGCTAGAGGTGGTTTTAGCTACTTTATCACTTTCACTGATGACTTCAGTAGATATGGTTATGTCTACCTAATGAAGCATAAGTCTGAATCCTTTGACAAATTCAACGAATTTCAGAGTGAAGTAGAGAATCAATTAGGCAAGAAGATTAAGGCACTGCGGTCTGATAAAGGCGGTGAATTTCTGAGCTATGAATTTGATGACCATCTGAAAGAATGTGGAATTCTTTCAGAATTGACTCCTCCTGGAACACCACAATGGAACGGTGTGTCGGAACGGAGGAACAGAACCTTGCTAGACATGGTCAGGTCAATGATGGGTCAGGCCAAACTTCCATTAGAATTTTGGGGACATGCACTAAATACAGCTGCACTCACTATAAATAGAGCTCCGTCTAATGCTGTCGAAAAGACTCCATATGAGTTATGGTTTGGAAAACCTCTAAATGTGTCTTTTCTTAAGATTTGGGGATGTGAAGTATACGTCAAACGATTAATTTCAGACAAACTTCATCCAAAATCTGACAAATGTATCCTTGTGGGCTATCCAAAGGAAACAAAGGGGTATTACTTCTACAATACATCTGAGAACAAGGTGTTTGTTGCTCGAGATGGTGTCTTTTTGGAGAAAGATCACATTTCCAAAATGACAAGTGGGAGAAAAGTAGACCTCGAAGAAATTCGAGTCGAACAACAAACTCTAGAGAATGCTCAAGATGACATTCAGGATGAAATTCCGAGACCTTTAGAAGAATCTGGTGAGAATCATGGTCAATCTAGAAATGTTACCCCGCGTAGATCGCAAAGATATAGATCTCAACCGGAAAGATACTTAGGTATTTTGACGAACGAGAGCTACGACGTTCTATTACTTGAAAGTGATGAACCTGCGACTTACAAACAAGCTATGACGAGCCCTAGCTCCAAGCAATGGCACGAAGCCATGCAATCTGAATTAGACTCCATGTCTAAAAACCAAGTATGGGATTTGGTCGATTTGCCAGATGGCTACCAAGCCATTGGAAGCAAATGGGTTTTCAAACTGAAAAAGGACAAGGATGGGAAACTTGAAGTTTTCAAAGCTAGATTGGTTGCAAAAGGTTACAGGCAAGTCCACGGTGTGGATTACGATGAAACCTTTTCACCAGTTGCAATGCTAAAGTCTATTCGGATAATGTTAGCAATCGCTGCATATTACGATTACGAAATATGGAAGATGGATGTCAAAACTTCTTTCTTAAACGGCGTTTTAACAGAAACTGTGTTTATGACACAGCCTGAAGGTTTTGAGGATCCAAAGAATGCTAAAAAGGTATGCAAGCTAAAGAAGTCAATCTACGAATTGAAGCAGGCATCCAGGAGCTGGAATATACGTTTTGATGAAGCAGTAAGTGACTTTGGTTTCATCAAGAACGCAGACGAATCTTGTGTATACAAGAAGGTCAGTGGGAGCAAAATTGCTTTCCTAGTATTATATGTCGACGACATATTACTTATCGGAAATGACATTCCTATGTTGAACTCTGTCAAGATTTGGCTTGGGAAATGTTTTTCGATGAAAGATCTAGGAGAAGCACAGTACATATTGGGCATCAAGATTTACAGAGATAGATCTAAAAAGATGATTGGACTTAGTCAAAGCACTTATATCAATAAGGTGCTTGATAGGTTCAAGATGGCAGACTCCAAGCGAGGCTACCTACCCATGTCTCATGGAATAACTCTAAGCAAGACTCAGTGCCCAAAAACACTTGATGAGCGTAGACGAATGAATGGGATTCCATATGCATCACTGATTGGTTCAATAATGTATGCTATGATATGTACACGCCCGGATGTTGCGTACGCACTCAGTGCTGCGAGCAGATACCAGTCAGACCCAGGAGAGGCGCATTGGATTGCTGCCAAGAATATTCTAAAGTACCTGAAAAGGCACAAAGATGACTTCCTGGTCTATGGTGGAGATGATGAATTAATTGTTAAAGGCTATACGGACGCAAGTTTCCAAACCGACAAAGATGATTTCAGATCACAGTCTGGGTTTGTCTTCTGCCTCAACGGGGGTGCAGTAAGCTGGAAAAGTGCTAAGCAAAGCACCATTGCAGATTCTACAACTGAAGCGGAGTACATTGCTGCACATGAAGCAGCAAAGGAAGCTATATGGCTAAGGAAGTTCATAGGTGAACTTGGTGTAGTCCCCTCCTTTAAAGGACCAATAGCCCTATATTGTGATAATAACGGAGCTATTGCACAGGCAAAGGAGCCTAGACACCACCAGAGAGTCAAGCATGTACTTCGTAGATTTCACCTTCTACGAGAGTTCGTTGAAAGAAAAGAAGTCGAGATAAACAAGATTGGAACTGATGACAACATATCAGATCCATTGACTAAACCTCTGCCGCAGGCGAAGCACAACTCGCACACTGCAACTATGGGAATCAAGCATATTGGAGAATGGCTTTGATATCCCTGTTTAATGTTTTAAAGTTTTAGAGTTTAAATCTTTGTAAAACATTATTTGTGGTTTATTTAATGATGAGTCCCTTCAATTTGACGATATATTCAAGATAGACTGTTAGGACCAGTCCTGTGACTAAGAAATGTCTATCAAGTGAACTTGAATGTCAAAGGTTGAAAATGGTCCCTAGTCGGAGTTTTCTATAAAATCGGACGCATAGAAAACGTTAGACGACTAGAATGCAAGATGACTAGTAGTTCTGTTTCTTGAACTATGTGGACATGGCAATGTCATAATCATTTGCATAGATACTTACTTTGGGAAGACTAGTATCGGACAAGACCTATGAAACTTTACTGTAAGAGATGAAAATCTGTCATAAGTAAATTTCATTAAAATTATTAGACACTAAATCCTCAATACCTGAGTGATTTGAGATTACTTGTTTGAGAACTGGTTGCTTTGACGTTGACCAACCGTCGCACCGTAAAAGGAGGCTATAAAGGCAACGCTCAGGTAATCACCTATCAATCGAAGTCTAATCTCAAGATCGCAAGATTGGGATTGTCCTCCCATAAATCGGGATGAGATGCTTAAAAGTTGTACAAGGCCACTCGGAGAGCTAGAAACTTTGAAATGCATGGCCGTGCTCGGATGAATCATAGGCTATGATTATCTGTTTATTTGATCAGTTGAACTCTGAAACCGAGGAAAGCCTCTGGACATAATAAAGATGACAACTCTTACCTTATGTTCAAGAGCAAGCATCGAGCGATAAAGGAATTAGGAAATGCACACTTGTCCCTAAGGACAAGTGGGAGACTGAAGGAAATAATGCCCTTGGTCCAAGTATGCATTCAATGTTAAGTCTAATAAATGGGGTTCAGTATTCATTAACAAGTTAATAATTCAGTGAGATCAAGTGAGCTGAATGCCTGACTAGAGGCCGCTTCAGTTCAAGTGGAATTAATGATATTAATCCACAGCTTACTCTTGACTGAACCCGTAGGGTCACACAAATAGTACGTAAATGGATCAACTATTTAATGGCATTAAATACTCTATCTATGGATATTCGGAATCGACGGATCTTGGTTTCAGTGGGAGCTGAGATCGTCACAGGCAAGAAATGAATACTCCGGAAACGATGATATTACCGGAAACGGAAATATGGATCGTATCGGAAATGTAAATATTATCCAAGTCGTAGATGTTGCCGGAAACAGAAACATGGTACGTATCGGAAAATATTATCGGAAATGGAAATATTGCCGGAATCGGAAATATTGCCGGAAACGGAAATATTGTCAGAATCGGAAATATTATCGGAATCGGAAAATAATTCCGGAAACGGAAATATTAAATATTTGTTCGAAACGGAAATTAATTCCGGAATCGGAAATATTAAATATTGTTCGTATCGGAAATAAATTCCAGAATCGGAAATTTAATCGGAAGCGCGTCGTACGAATTAGCATCGGACGAGACTTGCTAGACGAAGGCCCAGCACGAAGCCAGGCCTACGCTCAGCAAGCCCAAGCGCCCAAAAACACGCTGCCAAGCCACGCCCGGTCCAGCGCAAGGCCAGGCCCTGCAATGGCCTTGGCGCGCGCGCGGGGCAGCGACAAGTGGGCTGGCGCTGTGCGTGGGCCGCAAGGCCTGCGTACGGTGCTAGCGTATCACTCGAAGTGTGTTACTCGAATCCTAAGGCTACCGGGATTTGTCATATGATTAAATCTAATCCTAAAAGATTTAGTTTATTTAATTAGAGTCCTAGTAGGATTATAATTAAATAAATTAGTATCCTAATAGGATTCCAAATCCTTTTCCATAACTCTATAAATAGGTGCCTAGGGTCACATATTTACAGAGATTATTCAAGTATTCAAAAGTGATTTTTGAGAGCAAAAATTCAGTCATACAATTGCCTACAAAGTGCCGAAAATTCTAAGTACCTTAAGGGCGATCCTAGTTGGTCAAGCTTAAGGCGGATCCGGACGTGCTGTGGACTATCTACGGAGGGACGACACTTGGAGTCCTAAAGACTTGTTCTTGTTCGGTTCGGGCGCAGCTAGGGAAGGCACGTAACAAAGAGTATGCATCTAAACTATGCTAAATGATTATGTGTAAATAATATGCTTTCCTGGCTTTATGGTTTTTCCGCATGATTTATGAATTGTCATATGTATCATAACCTAACAGGAACAAACAGGGGCACAACAATAGGAACCAATCTGAGAGAGTGTATCAGTGTAAGATGTGCAATAACAACCATCCTGGTAGGAATTGTAAGGGAGAATTAATGAACTATAACTATTGTCAGAAAAAGGAGCATAGGAAGTATGAGTGCTTTACTAAGCAGAAAAAGGAACAAAGTGGTAATGAGAGTGGTAACCAGGTGAAGTCGGGATTTAACCAGTCAGGAAATTAGAGTTCGAAGCCTATAGGGTCGCAAGACAGCCAAGGAAACCTCCATAAGTCTGCTAATTAGAATAACAACCATAACAAGGCCCCGGGTAAACTGTATGTGATAAGTCAAAATGAAGCTGAACAACCTGTTGACTTAGTTTCTGTTACTTTCCTATTAACTCCGTGCTAGTTAGAAAGTTATTTGATTCAGGGAAAGCTTATTCTTTTGTTTCGTCACCTCTTATTAAGAGTCCGAAGTTAGTAGATTTTGAGGTGATTGATTTACCCATTACTATTCCTACTGTTGTAACCATAAGGTGTACCAAATTGTTTAAGAACTTGCCTTGTGAACTATTTTTCGGTTGTGTGAGCTAGATGTGAGTTAAGAAGTCGGAATGAAGATCGAGGATGTTGCCATTGTGAGTGGATTCATTGATGTGTTTCCGAGTGAAATTGCAAGTATGTTACCAGCTAGAGCATTTGAGTTCACTATAGAGTTAAATCCTAAAATGACACCTAAAAATGATCTAATTAGGACACAATTGCAAGAGTTGTTTCGTTAAGGAGTATATTAGGCCTAGTGCATCACCGTGGGGAGCTTCTGCGTTGTTTGTTAAGGAGAAAGATAAGAGTATGGAATTATGCATCGATTTTAGGGAACTAAACACCATCGAGAACATGTATCCTTTGCCTAGAATAGAATTGGGCGAGTGTGTTCTTGAAGACTGATTTGTGTTTGAAGTACCACCAATGAGAATAACTAATAAGGGCCTAAGATCTCATTAGAACTCGTTATTGTCATGATGGGTTTATAATAACGTCTTTTGGGTTAACCAATGCACCTGCCATAATTATGGATTTGATGAATAAGATTTCCCACGAATTCCGAATTAAGTTCATTATTATGTTATAGATGATATCCTAATGTATTCAAGGAATGAGAAAGAACATGACAAACACTTGAGGATTATTTGGAGACGTTTAGAAAGAATCTACTTTTATTAAATGAAGTATACAAATTTTGAAGTCATGTGTGTATAAGTGACACCGACGGAAAAGTGAATGACTAAATGGATTGAAAACTACGTTACGTAAAGGAATAGATTTAAGAGAAGATTCGAGTGGTTCAGGATCGTTCGAAATCATTTAGTGTCTTGAAAAGATTGGAGAATTTATATGAATTGGTGAAAGAGCTAAGAGTTAAGCCCAAAAGTTATGTACCCATGATCTAGAGCTAACTTTTATTGTGTTCTCTTTGAAGATTTGGAATTAAGATCCTTACGAACCTTATGAAACTAAGACCTTTACCGACCATAAAAGTCTGAAATTTTGGCAAATAGGTACAGTGAATCTTGGGGACGACATGGAAAATGAGTATTGCTTTCCACCTTGCAACCGATAGACAGATTGAGATTACTAACGGAATATATGTTGAAAACCTGTGTTACTGACTTTAAGGGTAATTGTGAAAACCACCTAGAGTCCATTGAATTTCTAGCAACAATAGTTACTATGCAAGCTTCAAGATGGCGCCTGTATAGGCATTGTGTGGAAAGAAGTGTAGAAATCCCACTTGCTACGATTTTAGTGAAATGTAGCATTGGGGACATGATTAGTTGAAATAGAAATATCCAAAGTATTCTCTGAGATGAGTTACGAGGGCGTAACTCGTTTTCTTTAAGAGGGGTAGAATGCGATAGAAATTCGCGCTTTTTACCTATTTGTATAACCATTTTTTTGCATTTTATGCTTATTCTTAGCAACTTATACATGTTGATGCAAGTAAATAAATTCTCCGGATAAGAAAATGTGTTCGTGAATATAACAAGTAACTCTTAGTCGGCAAAAGAGTGCACAAGAGTGGCACAAAGTACTTCTACAATAAGAATAAGTTGAAAAGTTTGGAAAGATATGTGAATTTTCGTGTCAAGTTTCGGGACGAAACTTCTTTTAAGAGGGGTAGATTGTAATCCCCCGTAATTTTATTATATTTTATTTATATATTTTAACGTATATTTAATATATTTAAATAAGAATTTATGAATTTTGAAAATAAATACATAATTAACGTATATTTATTTATTACATTTTAATATTTTCAATGATTTACGAAATCGAAAATAATTTTAGAATTGTAAGTTGAAAAGAATTTGAATTACGAAAACTGATTGAATTTAGAAAACTTTCCTATTCGGTTTTGGATTCAAATCCTAAAACTAAATTCTAATCCTAGCCCAATTTAATAAAGCCCAAAACAAACAACCCATAACCCCAATCCTTATTCACGTAAAACCTCAAACACTCCTTCCTTCCCCTTCACGTGAACTGCTGCTTTCTCCTCCCCCTCTCTTTTCAGTTCTGCCGAATACCAACCACCACCATCTGTGTTGCGTCGCCACCGTCGGCCAACCAACTCACGACCACCGCGTCGTCTCTCCTTCGTCGTCGGTAACTCCTCTTCCCTCCTCTTGTTCTCTCGTCTTTTTTTTCGAAATCTCCTAACTTATTGTTTCTCCTTTCCTCCTCCGGTAGGTGAGAACCACCTTGCTGCCACCATTGTTGTTGTCGGCCACCCTTCTCCTCTACCGCCCAGATTCTCGTCGCCGCCCAGCTTTCCGCCGGCTTCGTCTCTCTCCTCTTTCACGTGGAACTCTTTCCCCTTCTTCTTTTCTTGCTTCACCATCAACGCAACCACCATTGCCGGTCACAACAGCCGTCGACGCTGATTCCCTCTACCGCCCAGCTTCCTCCGCCGCCCGGTTTCCTCGCTGCCGCCGCCCATGCTGCCGGCCAGCACTCCTCCTTCTCTCTCTTTTGGTTATTTCTTAAACCCTAAGTTATTTAAATGTTTTAATTAAGTTTATTAATTTGAATTTATGTTTCTTGAATTAAATTACTAGTCTTTATAGTTAAATTATAATATTCAGATTTGGTTTTGATGTTACAAATTAATTATTTTCAGTTTTGGTTGATTAATATATAAGTTAGGGTTTTAATCAGTTTAGTGATTTAATTCATGTTTATTGAATGTAAATTATAAGTTATTATGATTAAATTATATTTTCAGATTATACATTATGTTTGAATAATAAATTTAATTTTCAGATTATGTAATTGCTTTGAAATAATGATTTTTAATTATTAAAGCATGAATTTTAAGGTTTTAATAGTTTTGAAATCATAGTAGGATGTTTAGGAATTATTAAAGTCATTGTTTTTATGATTTCAAACATGTTAATTATGTTTTGGAGTAGTTTGAAATTAGTTATATTGCTGGAAAACATGTTAATTATGTTTTGGAGTAGTTTGAAATTAGTTATATTGCTGGAAATTTAAAGTATGATGCTTTGAAGAGTTTTCAACGAATTTCAATAATTAATATAATAACTATGATGCTAGGAAACCAAATATCCAAGTTTCGATATTGGGAAATGTTCTAATTATGTTTAGGAGGGGTTTGAAGCTCCCTAATGTTGCTGAAAATTCAATATATTGATATGAGTCTATATTGGTTGTTTTTAGGCGGAGAATTCTCTGTATGCGACTTTTGATTATTAAAGTGGTCTTGCGGTTTGTTTACACAACGTACGTACATACCTGTGTGCTTGGAATGTGTACTAATTGTTGAAACCATGTTGAATTTGTTGTTGAACCTGGCCATGTTGATATTATTGTTGAACTTGGTGATGTTGATATTATTGACGAACTTAGTCAGGTTGAAATTGCATGTTTAATACTGTTGGATGGACATATTGAACCTATATTGCATTATGAGAATTATAACATGTTAGTATGGATGATTGATGCAAACATGTTTGATTGGGAACAGTAGATTACTTTGTATATATTGATTCAGATCAGTTGATTGTTGTTCCCTTTTAGCTTTTCACTACTTTATGAGGGCCGAGGACCTTGTTTAGTAAGTTGAAACCTTATACCCATATAGAGGGGTTGATCAGTATTAAAGGAAAGGTTGGATTTAATTGGAATGGGTCTTGTTTGATACCTTTGTGATCACTTACTTAATTCCAAGATAAAAACAGTTGTGAATAAATGTGGTTTGTATGTCTTATGTGATTGTTGAGTTATAATAGGGTTTCAATTTGTAAATCATGTAAAGTGAAACTGAGTAGCAATAGCTTTAGACTGTGCACGTCTAAAGTGACGGACAAACAGGAGTTGGGGTTCATGGTGGTAGCACATGGCCTTTATCTCGGACTTGATTGATCACCGTGTCCTATTTTATTCAAACGTTCCTCGATATCGCAGGTCACTGAGGTTACGGAGTCGCGCCCGTACCTCGTCTTCCTTAGTGAAGCTTCTAGCTAGAAAACTCGGTCCATTGCCTATTTCAATTAAAATAATATTATTGTTATAAAAGTCTAGTCTAGTCCAGTCTAGTCTAGTTAAGTGTGGTTTCAAATTATTATGTTTTGGTTGCCCTTGTGTACGTTATTAGAATCATGTTAGGATTGTTCGTTTAATAGAATCATGTTAGGATTATTATTGATTTAGTACGTGGTACTCAGCTTTGCTGATTGCGTGCTTTTGCTTATGCATGTTGATCATGGCTATGCCTTATTGATCCTGTGATGACCCAATCTTTGGTGAGCAGTCTCTAAGGATCAATAAGCATTGTCCATCTACAGGTTTGAAGATGATGCATCATGGGGATCGGGATTAGAGAGCTTGTATTTAGTTTTGTTTTGCTAAGTGACTTGGTTTGTTAATTTGGACTTTAAACTTGTCGTACTATTTATATATCCTTATTTTCATTGATTGGTTTTTGAGATTAAACCTGTAATCGATTATTTATAAACCTAAAGTTAGTTTTATGTTTTCCGCTGCAAAATTCTGAATAAGCCGTTACGTTTTCACACGGGCGATAATGCCTTGATAATTCTCTACGTTTTATATTAAAAGATTATTTTAGAAAGAGAGAATTGTTGGGGTGTTACACTTGGCAGCAGTCCAATGCGCCTCCCATGGGTCTGACTGGTATCTGCTCGTAGCACTGAGTGCGTACGCAACATCCGGGCGTGTACATATCATAGCATACATTATTGAACCAATCAATGATGCATATGGAATCCCATTCATTCGTCTACGCTCATCAAGTGTTTTTGGGCACTGAGTCTTGCTTAGAGTTATTCCATGAGACATGGGTAGGTAGCCTCGCTTGGAGTCTGCCATCTTGAACCTATCAAGCACCTTATTGATATAAGTGCTTTGACTAAGTCCAATCATCTTTTTAGATCTATCTCTGTAAATCTTGATGCCCAATATGTACTGTGCTTCTCCTAGATCCTTCATCGAAAAACATTTCCCAAGCCAAATCTTGACAGAGTTCAACATAGGAATGTCATTTCCGATAAGTAATATGTCGTCGACATATAATACTAGGAAAGCAATTTTGCTCCCACTGACCTTCTTGTATACACAAGATTCGTCTGCGTTCTTGATGAAACCAAAATCACTGACTGCTTCATCAAAACGTGTATTCTAGCTCCTGGATGCCTGCTTCAATCCATAGATTGATTTCTTTAGCTTGCATACCTTTTTAGCATTCTTTGGATCCTCAAAACCTTCAGGCTGTGTCATAAACACAGTGTCTGTTAAAACGCCGTTTAAGAAAGAAGTTTTGACATCCATCTGCCATATTTCGTAATCGTAATATGCAGCGATTGCTAACATTATCCGAATAGACTTTAGCATTGCAACTGGTGAAAGGTTTCATCGTAATCCACACCGTGGACTTGCCTGTAACCTTTTGCAACCAATCTAGCTTTGAAAACTTCAAGTTTCCCATCCTTGTCCTTTTTCAGTTTGAAAACCCATTTGCTTCCAATGGCTTGGTAGCCATCTGGCGAATCGACCAAATCCCATACTTGGTTTTCAGACATGGAGTCTAATTCAGATTGCATGGCTTCTTGCCATTGCTTGGAGCTAGGGCTCGTCATAGCTTGTTTGTAAGTCGCAGGTTTATCACTTTCAAGTAATAGAACGTCATAGCTCTCGTTCGTCAAAATACCTAAGTACCTTTCCGGTTGAGATCTATATCTTTGCGATCTACGCGGGGTAACATTTCTAGATTGACCATGATTCTCACCAGATTCTTCTAAAGATCTCTGAGTTTCATCCTGAATGTCATCTTGAGCATTCTCTAGAGTTTGTTGTTCGACTCGAATTTCTTCGAGGTCTACTTTTCTCCCACTTGTCATTTTGGAAATGTGATCTTTCTCCAAAAAGACACCATCTCGAGCAACAAACACCTTGTTCTCAGATGTATTGTAGAAGTAATACCCCTTTGTTTCCTTTGGATAGCCCACAAGGATACATTTGTCAGATTTTGGATGAAGTTTGTCTGAAATTAATCGTTTGACGTATACTTCACATCCCCAAATCTTAAGAAAAGACACATTTGGAGGCTTTCCAAACCATAACTCATATGGAGTCTTTTCGACAGCTTTAGACGGAGCTCTATTTATAGTGAGTGCAGTTGTATTTAGTGCATGTCCCCAAAATTCTAATGGAAGTTTGGCCTGACCCATCATTGACCTGACCATGTCTAGCAAGGTTCCGTTCCTCTGTTCCGACACACCGTTCCATTGTGGTGTTCCAGGAGGAGTCAATTCTGATATAATTCCACATTCTTTCAGATGGTCATCAAATTCATAGCTCAGATATTCACCGCCTCTCTCAGACCGCAGTGCCTTAATCTTCTTGCCTAATTGATTCTCTACTTCACTCTGAAATTCCTTGAATTTGTCAAAGGATTCAGACTTATGCTTCATTAGGTAGACATAACCATATCTACTGAAGTCATAAGTGAAAGTGATAAAGTAGCTGAAACCACCTCTAGCATTTGTACTCATTGGTCCACATACATCTGTATGGATTAAACCCAATAGTTCATTTGCTCTTTCTCCAACTTTAGAGAAAGGTTGCTTTGTCATTTTGCCAAGTAAACATGATTCACATTTACCATAATCCTCTAAGTCAAATGGTTCTAGAATTCCTTCCTTTTGAAGTCTTTCTAAGCGTTTCAAGTTTATATGGCCTAATCGACAATGCCACAGATAGGTGAGATCTGAATCATCATTTTTGGCCTTTTTCGTATTTATGTTATAAACTTGTTTGTCGTGATCTAATAAATAAAGTCCATTGACTAATCTAGCAAATCCATAAAACATCTCTTTAAAATAAAACGAACAACTATTGTCTTTTATTAAAAAGGAAAATCCCTTAGCATCTAAGCAAGAAACTGAAATGATGTTTTTAGTAAGACTTGGAACATGGAAACATTCTTCCAGTTCCAAAACTAGCCCGGAGGGCAATGACAAATAATAAGTTCCTACAGCTAATGCAGCAATCCGTGCTCCATTTCCCACTCGTAGGTCGACTTCAACCTTGCTTAACTTTCTACTTCTTCTTAGTCCCTGTGGATTGGAACATAAGTGTGAGCCACAACCTGTATCTAATACCCAAGAACTTGAATTAGCAAGTATACAGTCTATAACGAAAATACCTGAAGATGGAACGACAGTTCCGTTCTTCTGATCTTCCTTTAGCTTCAAGCAATCTCTCTTCCAATGCCCCTTCTTCTTGCAGTAGAAGCATTCGGATTCAGAAGTGGGTTGACTGACCTTCCTCTTTTCAGACTTGGCGCCAGTTTGCTTAGTTGGGCTGGCCTTGTTGCCACCTTTCTTAGCATTCCTCTTCTTTCCAGATTTCTTGAACTTGCCCCCACACACCATAAGCACATCTTGCTTATCACTTTTGAGCGTCTTTTCAGCGGTTTTCAGCATACCGTGAAGCTCAGTGAGCGTTTTGTCCAGACTATTCATACTGTAGTTCAGTTTAAACTGATCATACCCGTTATGAAGAGAATGGAGGATGGTGTCTACAGCCATTTCTTGAGAGAATTGCTGATCCAGCCGACTCATATTCTCAATGAGTCCAATCATTTTGAGAACATGTGGACTTACGGGCTCGCCTTTCTTAAGCTTGGTCTCAAGAATTTGCCTATGAGTCTCGAATCTTTCGACTCGAGCCAGATCTTGGAACATGTTCTTCAACTCACTGATGATTGTGAAAGCATCTGAGTTGATGAACGTTTTCTGCAGATCTGCACTCATGGTGGCGAGCATTAGACATTTCACATCCTTGTTGGCATCAATACAACGATTGTGGGCTGCCTGAGTGACCCCGTCGCCTGCGGCTTCAGGCATCGCCTCTTCTAGGACATACTCCTTTTCTTCCTGCATAAGAACTATTTGCAAGTTCCTTTGCCAGTCAAGGAAGTTTTTCCCGCTCAACTTCTCCTTTTCGAGAATTGATCGAATGTTGAATGAATTGTTGTTTTCCATAGTTAAAACTACAATTGAAAAGAATAAACAAATAAAAAACCATTCACAGTTTCTCTTAATAAACTTAAATTCTAGCATACATGCATAATTCAATGTTCATTAAGCATTTTATTCAAGTTATGTGTTCCGGCAGGTGTGAATAAAATGATTCCAAGATCCTAAAATCATTGAAGGATTAAGCACAGTTTGTCAACTTAATCCTAAAACATCTTAGGTAAGCAAAAGCCTTTTGCTAATAGTCCAGAAACTATTCTTGGTTGATAGGTACGTCTAAGAACTTATTAGGTAAACCTATCGATTTTTCCACGACATAAAAGGACTTCTTACTTATATCGTTGAGTTTCACCAAAACTAACATGTACTCACAATTATTTGTGTACCTTGCCCCTTTAGGACCAATAAGTAACACCTCGCTGAGCGAAAACTATTACTAGATTGATGTAAAGGATATCCAAGCAAGTGTATATTTTGGCATGGCACCTTTTAACTCAATTTTTAAGTTTGGAACTTAAGGCTCTTACTATGTTGGTTAGATTTTAAGTGAACTAAAATCCTTAATCATGCAACATAATCAAGCTTTTGATCTCATGCATTTTAAGACATATTTAAAAGCAATAAATAACTTAAAACATGCATAAGATAAATGTGATCTAGTATGGCCCGACTTCATCTTGAAGCTTTAACTTCAAAGTCCGTCTTGAAAATCTCCGTGGGAGGCACCATTTTCTTCAAAATGGATAAGCTATAATTAAAAATAATTACAACTATTTGATGGTACGCAGACCATATTTGAATTGAAAAACAACTTTGGTACTTTAGACCAATTACATTCAAATTAATGGTACGCAGACCATATTTTCTATCCTATTTGGGCCATACTAGTCACTTCATAACCTGCAAAACAGTACATATACAATATATACCATTCACCCATTCATTATCATGAATGGCCCACATAGCTGGTTAGTAAAACACATTATGCATCACATAAACATTTGCAGCAATTAATCAAGGGCACCAATAATCTACAAATTATTCAGTCCTTATTAATTCTAATCAAGTTATTTTAACCTTAAGGATTTGTAGACCTAATCAAGAGTATATGACTAAAAGGGCTCCCACTTAAACCAATAAATTCATATGCTTTACTAATTTTAAACATAAAAATGTATTTCTAGTCTAACCGGAAACATACAAATTTAATTAAAATTTAAAGCTCATATAAATTTATAATTGAATTCACAAATTTAATTTAATTTCAGTCGTATTTAAATTAATTCATGATTTTAATTTTAGTAAAATAATTAGAATAAATAAAATTTATTATAATTACAATATTCAAAATTAAAATCCAAGAAAATAATTTAAATTATTAATTTTAAAATTAATTAAAATTACGTAAACTGAAAATTTCAAATTAAAATTTTAAAACGATCTAATCGCAACGCAACAACCCCACGCAACGCACGCCCATGGGCCACACGCACACAGCCATCGCTGGCCATGTGCGCGCAGCCCATGCGCTGCGTCGCATCGCTGCTGCTCCCCATCGCAAGGCGCGCGCCAGCGCTCGTCGCAACAAGCACGCTGCTCACCATCGCTGGGCGCAGCGCTCGTCGCACGTCGCAACAAGCACGCTCCTCGCCATCGCTGGGCGCAGCGCTCGTTGCTCGCGAGCTTGCGCTCGCTGCGCGCGAGGCTCCGCACGCTTGCGCGAGGCAGTGCGCGCTGTGGCGCAGCTCGCTTGCTGCCCACACGCGACTGCTCGTGCCTTGCTCTCGCCCTTGCCCATGCGCCCATTGCTCACAGCCCACGACACAAGGCAGGGCTGCTGCCTTGTGCTCGTGCACCATGCCCTTGCTCGCTGCATACGTACCGCATGGGCGACGAGCTCCCTTGCTCGTCGTCGCATGCCCGCACTATACAACACCCCTTAAGGGTAACACGTAGCGTCCATTGCTTTGTGCGTGCAAGTTATATGAGCGAATCGCATAAAAATTAAGAATTTATTTTCAAAATTAATGACAAATTAATAAATAATATTAATTTCATAATTTTAGGGCGAAAAATCGAAAATTTATTATTTAATTGATTTCCGATTAACATGGATTCAAGTCTAGGTCATAAAAATTTAAAATTTAACATAAATTTACAATTTTTATGGTGGTTTTTAATCATAGGTATCTAATTGAATTATAACTAATTATGAAAATCAAATTAATTCTAAATTATTCCAATTTTCAACAAATTAATCATAATTACAAATTAGATTGCATAATTAACAAGGCTAGGCATTCAAACTTGTTAAACATATACAGTAGGTCAATCAAAAATTCAAGATTTATCAACAAGAATCGCAAATATTTAATTTAACATCTTAAATTTACGAAATTTTGCATTCGAAAAACTAAAACCTCCGAAAAGTCATAGTTAGGCTTCGAATTTGAGAATTCTGGATTCGGCCGAAAAATACTATGTTTGTCAAAATTTTAGAATGCCTTTTACATGTGGAATTGACACAAAAATCACTAGATTATGATACATATGACAATTCATAAATCATGCGGAAAAACCATAAAGCTAGGAAAGCATATTATTTACACATAATCATTTAGCATAGAATAGATGCATACATGTTGTAGCGTGCCTTCCCTAGCTGCGCCCGAACCGAACAAGAACAAGTCTTTAGGACTCCAAATGTCGTCCCTCCGTAGATAGTCCACAGTACGTCCGGATCCGCCTCAAGTTAGACCAACTAGAATCGCCCTTAAGGTGCTTAGGAATTTCGGTTATTATTGCAAGTGTATGGCTGATTTTATTTCAAAAACTTACCCTTTGAATACTTCAATCGTACCCATAAATTGTGACCCTAGGCACTTATTTATAGGAGTATGGAAAAGGAATTGTAATTCTACTAGGATGCGAATTTGCTAATTAGAACTTTATTAGGACTCTAAATAACAAAGAAAATCTAATAGGATTAAGATTTTAATCTTTGCACAAATCCCAATAGGATTAGGATTTCCCGCACACGCATCGTACAAGTCGTGCACCCGCGCAGGCCTTGCGGCCCACGACAAGCGCGCAGCCCATGTTGCTGTGCTGCGCGCGCGCCCTTGGCTGGGCCTGGCCTTGCGCTGGGCCTGGTCGAGGCGTGCGTTGCTGCGTGCGGCTCGCTGGGCGATGGCCTGGCTTCGTGCTGGGCCTTCGTCTAGCGGGCCTCGTCCGATGCTAATTCGTACGATACGCTTCCGATTAAATTCCCGATTCCGGAATTCATTTCCGATACGAACAATATTTAATATTTCCGATTCCGGAATTAATTTCCGTTTCGAACAAATATTTAATATTTCCGTTTCCGGAATTATTTTCCGATTCCGATAATATTTCCGATTCTGACAATATTTCCGTTTCCGGCAATATTTCCGATTTCGGCAATATTTCCATTTCCGATAATATTTCCGATACGTACCATGTTTCCGTTTCCGGCAACATCTACGACTTGGATAATATTTATATTTCCGATACGATCCATATTTCCGTTTCCGGCAATATCATCGTTTCCGGAGTATTCATTTCTTGCTTGTGAGGATCTCAGCTCCCACTGAAATCAAGATCCGTCGATTCCGAATATCCATAGATAGAGTATTTAATGCCATTAAATACTTGATCCGTTTACGTACTATTTGTGTGACCCTACGGGTTCAGTTAAGAGTAAGCTGTGGATTAATATCATTAATTCCACTTGAACTGAAGCGGCCTCTAGCTAGGCATTCAGCTCACTTGATCTCACTGAATTATTAACTTGCTAATTAATACTGAACCACATTTATTAGACTTAACATAGAATGTATACTTGGACCAAGGGCATTATTTCCTTCACAGGGTAAGTGTAGGTTTACACCAAAATGAGTATAGAATCACCGTTTATTTTGTAATATTACACGTTATTTTCGGTGATAATTTATTGTCATAATAGGACCAAAACGAGTAAATGATTGTTTATTTTGTATTATTCAATATTAAAATCGTTAGTAACTGACAAACTCCAAGCAGTGATGACAAATTTCCTGATTTATCCAATAATTCAACTTGTTATATTTGTGGCTACTGAAATTTTGGTTAAGAGTACGTGTTGGGAGTATATTGATTCAATGAATTATGGGGGGATGCAGCGTTGAGGATGATATTTCCAAACGTTTTTTTTCATTTATAGGAAAATTCCAAGCTTACAATAGCCTAAGAAATTAACTTTATCTCTGGCTAGTGGTTAGCCTCAATTATTGCTGTCATAATAAATTCAATAATTTAACCAAATACTTCCCCAATTATTTTTTCAATCATGTACTTAATTTAACAAATAACTAGTTTGTAGTCTGGACAATACCCCCTTTGCTACTTTCAATAATTTAACCAAGTATTTATTAATGTGTATGGAAAAATAACAATTAGTGGTTGGTTAAGATGGTAATGAGAGTTATTCTCTAAACTTGAGGTCTTGTGTTCAAACCTTATTTCTAATGATACGTAAACAAGGTATTTCTGGTTTGACAGAAGTCACACTCCTAACAGGAGAAGACAAAATTCAAATTTTGCGGAGACAAGATTTGAACCCGTGACCTATTGGTTTCTGGTTGTCAATAACTTCACATAAATTTGGTGAATGGATGACGTGGTGTAAACAAGAGTCTTCTATTACATGGCACATAAATTTTCTTCGCAACGCATTCTAATATATTGGTATAGATTATTGTCTATAAAGGTTTATTTTTTTTCACTTAAACAAAGAAAATTACTTTTATTAATAATAATTTTACTTTTATCCAAATATGATATTGAAAATGTAAGAAATATTTAATGTTTCAATACAAAAGTGTGAAATATTTAATGGGTTAATGAATTTGATTTGTTAAAAATCAATTGGCACGATTTTGACAAAATATTAGGAACTTTTGTAATACGTAAAGAATAAAAAGGGATGGATAGCGTAACTTATTTAATTGGTGTTTCATCAATTTCAACACCTTATCAATTCAGCTCCTATGTTTAAAATTTTAGCTAATTAAATTATCAATTTTATCCTCATTCCAGTACCAATAATAATCTCCGATTCTTTATGATATTCTACTAAACTACGTAGAACCTAGTTAACCAAATTAGAGGAATTCCCAATAGCACTGTGCATATGACCGGAAGACAAGAAAGTGAATTTTCGTTTCCTGCAGAAATGGACACTCTTATCATATACTCCATCCGTTTCATAATGTTCCTCACTTTTGCATTATGCGCGGTCTTTAATGCACTACTTTGACCGTTAATAGTTTTAATTTTGCATTAGTAAAATTATAAAATATTTATATTTAAAAAATTTATATTAAAACGAATCCAATAGTATCCCACTAGTTAATATTTATACTCTTAATCATATTATAAATTACCGTCAAAATTTTTAAACTTTGACCATATAAATAGTAAACATGAGGAATATTATGGAACAGAGAGAATAGTAAAAAATAGTTTTTATTTTCAGGCATTTGGAAAAACCTATTCTTGAAATGTTGTTGGGAAACTTAAGTTCATAGAAAGGTTCAATTGTAGTTAAGTTGCAACGAGTGAACGAGGGTTGTCCTAATTAGTGAATAAGGTCAAAATCTCTAGTGGTACAAATTTTCATTTCCAATTAGGCTCTAGATGTTTTCCTCCTAAAAACAACTCAAGTATTTGTTTCTTATAGCTTTCACTTTCTAATTTTGCAAAATTTTATACTACCCTGGTTTCAAAATAATTTTTACGATTACTATTTGTACAAATAATAAGACAAAATACAAAAACTATGAAAAAAGATGGCTGGATATAATAAAATATGAATAAAGTAAGGTAAATGTGTAAAAACGTGTGAAAATTATTAGGTGCACTCGGACCGTGCACCCAAAGGTATTTTTAAGCCATAGGTGATCCCTCTTATGTTTTCTCCTTACATTTAAGGGGAAAATGTAAGAGGGTGCACCCGGGTATATGCGCCTAATGTGTTCTAAAAATGCGGGGTGAGTGTATGAAAAAAAAATTAAGAGAAAGTGAGTGGAAGGTTGTAAATGTTGTAGAGGCAAGAGGGGTAATATAGTAAATTTTCATATCTAAAAATAAAATAAAACACAATGTAAAAAACATTATGAAACAGATTAAAACAAAAAAATGTAAAAATCATTTAAATAGAGGTAGTATATTACTCCATATAATTTTTTACTACGGCTCACTCCACATGTTGCATAGTACTTCCTCCGTCCCGGAATACTCGCAACGGTTTGACTTTTTGGCCCTATTCACATAATTCCCATTGATCCTATTTTATTTATAGTATATGTAAATAAGTGTTAGCATATAATATACTGTTGGCTTCATCATCTTAATATATATTTTCAAAATACTAGTATTTTATAAGTTTTTATAATATATAATTGAAGATCTTAATGGTCAAAATTATACATTGGCAAGCCTGTTCAGACAAACCATTGCGAGTATTCCGGGACATTGGACACCCATTACAATCATAGACAAGTGTATTGAAGTATAGAAGTTGGGATAGGAAATATAATGTGTATCGTTATTCAACACTCGTGTATGTTAAAATCGCCCGCATTTTCAATGTGAAAGTACAAGCTTACCCTTAAAAAAAATCATTCCTTCAATTTTTTTTTTCACCCTTCTCTCACCCCTCCCCTCCCTCACTGGCAACATGTTCCCCCCTTCCCTCCAACCGCCATAACTTCCGGCAAACAAGAATTAAACAATGATCATAATAGCATATATAAAATTAAACAATAATAAAAATAACATAAAATAAAAAATAATTAAGCAATAATTCTCATGAGTTAGCGGTGAGCAGAAATTCAACGTCGACTCATCAGCTACGACGATAAGTTGTTCGCAATTGCTAATACCCATATTGTTTTGCAGACATATTACAATTGAATTGTTTGAAATGAGTGTCTGGCAATAATTGTTTAGAATCAAAGAAAATTAAACAATTATAACATAAATTAAAAGGAAAATAAAATAAAATTGTTGCTCTGCTCTATCCCGCGCACAGCCTTTGTGGGGGGTGGATTTCTTTAAAAGGGTAAATATGTATTTTTACATAATAAATGAGGGTGTTTATAGCCAACGCGGGCGTCGATTAAAAATCCCCTAGGAAATTTAGGAGGACCGCCTAGTATATACAGATTCTTATACTAGTCCACTAGAAAATGATTTTCGTTGTACACGTGATAACTTTTACCCATGTATTTGTAACTTTTAATATGTTATTATTAACTTTTATTCCCTCTGTTTTGTTTTTTTCTTTACGTTTGGTATTTTGCACGGGTTTTAACAACTAACTAATTAATGTGCATTGAGATTCTTCTATTTTTTTATTTAAACAAAAAAATTACATTTATTTATAATGTTTTCACTTTTATCAAAACTAGATTAGATCTCGTGCAAGCACGGATTATGATAATTGTTTTTTACAAAATATTTAACTAAATATTCTCAAACTACTACTTCCTCCGTCCCATAATATAGTGCATGTTTTCCTAAAATGGTGTCCCTAAATGATGTGCCTATTTCTATTTTAAACCATTAATTTTTACCCATAATACCCTCATGCACTAATTGTAATTCCAATGTTGTCCTAAAAAAGTCAGAATTTTTACTTTGAAAATTGTACTATTTGACTTTTATTCAATCCATGTGCTTGATTTTTGTCTTTTTTAGGTCTATTTATTATGTACACACATTTAATCTCTAATTTCTCTCTCCATAAAAGCCAACTAACATGTACTTTATCTTGAAAGTACAAATAATTATTGTTTTTATTATCAATGTTATCTTTACCTTAATAACCGTGATTTTGGTCAAACATGCACTATATTATGGGACGGAGGGAGTACATAATTATAAAAAATTTCAACATACTCATTTAAATTTATTCATCTAATATGCATATTATATATGTGTAATATGATAATTTGATCGACATATCGAGTGAATATATTTTACATTACTATAGTACCGATTTGACTAAAATATTATCAAAAAATATTTAGCAAAATTATTATTACGTGATATCTATGATTGCCATAATTTATAATAAAAAACTCCATACAAAGATAGTTTACAAAAAGGTAGAGAATAAAAATAAAATAAAAAAATATATATTTTTGGATAATATTTTAGGCGGGAAAATTTTACACCAGGAAGTGACATGTGTCATTCCTGGTGTCTGTTTTAGTATATAGTAATAGATTTTGATATTGAGAGAATGAGAAAATTCTAATGTCCCATTGGAAAAGTGTGAGAGATTAAATGATCTAATGAATTTAATTGGTTAAAATAATCATTAGACACAAATTTTGATAGAATCTTAAAGCATTTATGTGATATATATAAAAGGAAATGTAAACAAATTTTGTGACACCCAAAAAGGAAAACATAAAGAACAAAAATAGAAGAAGGTACTCCATATTATGGAAAAAAAAATGGATAAACATTTTAAAGGGTTAAATAGTTTCTTTTATACTTCACATATTATTAGTGATTATGAAGGAATATTTTCAGTTTCTTTCGACATGTTAGTTCATGGGTGATGAGTTTTTGGTATAGCAGCCCCTATTGTACTAAACTGTCTTTCTTTTATGCGTAAAAAATGAAGGAATATTTTATAAAATGAAAAAATTTATGACTAAAACATATTACCTCCATTTCAAAATGATCTTTATACTTTTCGTTTTAGTCCGTTTTATAATGTTCTTTACATTTCACTTTATTCTATTTTTGGACATGAAAACTTACTACTTAATCTTCTTACCCCACAATATTTATCATTTTGCACTCACTTTCTCTTACTTTATTCATTTTTTCTAACTCTCACCCACATTTTTACACATTTCTCTTACTTTTTCCATATTTTATATATTCAAACAATTTTTCTACTTATGTCTTAATATTGTACAAACAATATATGTAAAGATCTTTATGAAACGGAGGTAGTAGATAATATTTACATAAATCTGGATAACTTTCAAATAAGAACGTGTGAAATCAATTTCCTAGTCCACTCCTCCTCTCAAATAAAAACACTAATTTATTAAGTTTACCCCTCGAAATAAAACTCTTATAATTTAATTTAATTGCTTTTATAATGCAATTTATCCTATGTCAAAAAAAAAAATCCAACTAGCCATTCCTTTCCTTTCCCTTTCCTTCTCAGGGGGAGTTTGGTTGGGGGTAACAATCAAAGGGAATGGGAATGAAAGGATATCATTCTCTTTGTTGTTGTTTGTTATGCCTATTTCTTCATTCCCTTTACCCCTTTTTATTATAGACTTCACCCCAAAACCCTTTACACTCATTCCCTAACCCCCCCCCCCCCCTACACTTTCCTATTCCTTTCCCCCTTCACTTTCCCATCCTCTCTCTCCCTCCTCTAACCCTAGATCTTCAACCCACAACCAGACCACTACCACCTCTGCCGCCGCCGGACCGTCCACTGCCGCCGCCACCCCTTCCAACGCCGCTTCGACTTCATGCTCCGGAAGCTCCACCACCTCCGTAGCCTCCCGAATTTCACCATTAATGGCTTCACCATCGTCGCTCGAGCTTCACCATAAATTTCGACTTCAAGCTTCATCCACACAACTCTTAATCATGGCTTTAAATAGTCAAATTCAACCATAAAAACTCAAGATCTGGAGTTTTTATGGTCGAATTAGACCATTAAAACCTCAAATTCGCCCATAAAAATGTGAGAAAAGGAAGGGGAAGGAGGCGGCGGCGAGGGAGAAGAGGCAGCAAGGCCACCGGTTTCTCTTCTTTGCTTTCTCCTTCGCCAGGTTTTCTTCATATGGGTTTTCTGGTTTTTCTCCTCTTCATTTTTTTCCATTCTCTTTGTTCCACCCAAATAATATTTTAAATCAAAGTGATTCATTCCCATTCTCCTTCTTTCCCTTTATTGATTTCCCTTTACCCTCTGCGAACCAAATGTCCCCTCATTTGTTTTCCACCTTTTCTTTATCCATTCCACTTAAATTTTCTTAATTTCTTCCCTTCTCGCAATGTTTGAGAAGTATACGTTTTTTAATTTCAAAATACTTCGTATGTTTAAAGTCTTAGAACCTGAATGCTAAGTCGATCGACATGCTATCATAAGGTAGTTCGACTTTGTCACTAGTTAATTTATATGGACAATTCATGCATGTAGGAAATTGTACAATTAAATTATACTTTTATCTTGTACAATACACAAGTTTCTTAATTTAAAATCTGGTTATATTATTTAGATTAATAGAATATGATACGAAATTTTGAAACGATAATAATAATAAAAAAGGACGAGTTTGAAGTAGGACAAAACTAAATTCGAAATGTGAAACAAATAAAATAAATTGTATGAGAAGAGACATAAAAGTATACTTACACGAAATAACATATACTCTCTCCGTCCCGGAATACTCGACCCGGTTTGACCGGTACAGAGTTTAAGGGACTTGAATTGACTTATTTAGTTTGATAGGCTCCCTCCGAATCTAAATGTTATTCCCGTTTCCTTTTTTAGTGTCCCAAAATAATCTTCCCATTTCTTTTATTTCCTTATTAATCTCTTCCTTGTAATTTTAACTTTGTAATTCTATTGGTTTATCAATAAAAAACCTTGTAGTCTCATTGGTTGGTTTAAGTTTGGATGGATTAATGAGTTGACATTTTTATTCCTTAAATTCTATTGGTTCAACTATTTTGTTTTCTTGTGAAAATGGAATCAAAAAACAACAATTCCCCATAAAACTACATTAATAATAGTTAATCTTATAATGTTTCTTTTTCCTTAATAACCGCGTAAACTGACAAACGAGAATAACATTTAGGTTCGGAGGGAGTAGTTGATAGTGGGGTATTATTTTAATATAGTTAGTGGGAGGTGGGTTAAGAGGTGGGGTTGGGGGAGAGTAGGGGTTGAATTTTTAATTATTTTTTGTATGGAGTAGGGGGTAGGTGGGTTAAGGGGTGGAGTGATAAATAATATAATATTGTTAGAATATTTCCAATTTTAGAAACATGTCAAGTATTAAGGGACGGCCCGATAAGGAAAACAGATCAAGTATTCCGGGACGGAGGGAGTATCTAAGGAGAGAAAATTAAACGATAGATAAATAGGAATGATGAGGAGAAGACATGGAGTTTTTTTTTAAAACAAATAAACTAAAGCGATGAAATTTGACGTCGTTATATCCACTTATTTTTCCTGAACTTATCTTATCTGAACTTATCTGAATTTAACTGAACTTATCTGAACTTATTAGAACTTATTTTAGTTATAAATTGTACTTGGCCAACCCTTATTTTTCCTGAACTTATCTTATATGAACTTATATGAACTTAACTTAACTTATTTTTCATGAAAGAAGTGGAAATAAGGTGAACAGAACAAGTCCTAAGTATAATGTTTTTTTCCTATTTTATATTGCATTTTTTTTAACAATTCCATGTAAGGTTTGAATAACTTTTTAAAAAAATAAAAAATTCTTACACGTGATTTGATTATATAAAGAAAAATTAAATAATTTTTTGTTATCCTAAATGGTTACTCAAATATTGGGCATTAAATTGTTAACATTGATAGCAAATATTCTTTTATTTTATTGATTTAATGTCATAACATGATGAATTGGAGTGGCGATTAAAACTTTACATCAATGAATTATAAGTAAGACCATGAATCCGATCACTGATACCAACATTTTTTTTTCTTTTGAGATAACAATATGTGTAACATGTGCACATCACATAGCACTATATAATTTGTCAAGTAATGATGACATGTGTAGATATATCATGCATTATCTTAGAGATTTAATAATATATATATAGATATAAATTAGGAAAATAAACTACAATAAAATGGTTTTTCCTAACAAAATAAAAAAAATAGTTAAAAAAACGAAAGATTATTATTACTGACGACTCCAACATTCTACTGCATATATAATTTATTTCATTTTCAAAGGAATAGTACACATAAGTTACAATAGTATTTCATAAAACAATGTAAATGGGCGACTGGAGAGGAAAACCCCGAACGAAAGCCCTGGTGCCAAGATATATAATACGTTCATGGACTAAACGGAGTTTTAATTGTTGCTATAAATAACGGAGAAGTGCCCGTAGCAGTAGAAACTTCTATGGTAACTCCATCTTTGTTGGTGTCATGTGTATATCCGCCTCTGTTCAACAAGTTATTATTTACTGTACTCCAATTTCTACTGAAACTCCCAACAGCACCTACATCACTGTAAGCCTACAAAATCACGCATCGAAAAGCTGTTAAGATCAAACCTTAAGACGCCCATTGGCAATGAGATAACACAAGAAGACAGAGCAAGAGAGGCAATGAGATTAATCCATGCTGAAGACAAGAACATAAGTGCTCTTCAACATGTATTGAATCTTAAGTCAAAATATGGTAATGGAGTTACAATACTATGTCTTGTGTATAATGGTACTGGTGATACTCTTAAACTTGTTGAGGAAAAGGATTGGTCTGGTTATATATATAATGAACAACCTCCCAGATCCTTTCAAAATGGTCAGTGACTTGCTTTCCTCCATGCCCACCCAACTTCTCAGGCTGTAGGCACTGAAGTTGCTCGTGTGTACCGCGGTAACAATGTTAAAGGAGAGGTTCGTGACTATATGATTGCTTGGTTTACCCCTTGGGGTCCTAACTTCCAAAACTCGGTCAGTATTTATAATTAATTAAGCCAACACTTTCAAAGAGTGTATGTATATTCAAGCGAATCTAGCAAGAACTTTATAAATTTTGATTATGCTTACACAAAAGTTATCAAATATGGTCTATCAGTGTGAAAACTTGTGTGGAGATGTTCACTTTTTGTTGTCTCTAAATTTGAACATGACCCTTTTTTAACCAAATATTGGCTTTGTTTCTCTTTACTTGCAAATTGCAAACAAGCTCTTTGATTTAATAGGTGTTTTGATAGTCTAATAGGAATACGCACAAGAGGGGGGTGAATTGTATTTGGAACTTGAGTGAGTTTCTTTTGAACTTTAAAGCAATTTAAGGAACTGAAAAATACAGAAACAAAAGTTACTCAATTTGAGGAAACTTCTTGACACTAATCAAGAAGAGAAAACCTCAAAACTCTTTTAAATTAAAATAATTCCTCAATTACAATAATATAACAACTTGAGTTCCTCTCTAACTCAAGTATCTCACAGTAATCAACTCTGATTACACTCTCTTCTGTTTCTCTCTTTCTCGACTTTAACTCAAAGCCTTTACAAGATTACTCAATCTTCTCTCACTCAGATTACAATTTGTTTTGAAGACTCTAGATAATAAGAAAGCTTTTCAGATATTTATGGAACTTAGGAACTCGAATTTTGCTAGGACACAAATCGTTTTTATAAACTCTTTTGAAAGCGTTTGATAGATAAGAAAGCTTGTAGGATATTTGTGTGTTTTTATCAGAAAACAAACGACCCTTTTTATAGAGATGATCCTTAGGGTTAGTTCCCTTCAAATCTCAACTGCCCACACTCCTACACTAGTTGGTCTCCACAGTTAAGTGAGACTCCATAGAGTGCTTTGTCTAACTTGTATATGTGGTTTGGAAATTCGGGATTTCAAAGCCAGGAGGTTATTCCACATATACATCTTCTTCTAGGAACCCATTTAAAAAAGCACACTTAACATCCATTTGATAAAGTTTAAAACCCATAAATGCAGCAAAGGCAATTAAAATTCTAATGGCTTCTAGTCTAGCAACAGGAGAAAAAGTTTCTTCGAGGTCAATACCTTCTTGTTGATTATAACCTTTAACAACCAACCTTGCCTTGTTCCTTATGATTGTTGCATGTTCATCTTTCTTGTTCCGGAACACCCATTTCAGTCCTATCACTTTTTGGTGTTTTGGTTTGGGTTCCATGTGCCATACCTTGTTTCTTTTGAATTCATTCAGCTCTTCTTGCATGGCAATTATCCAGTCAGCATCTTCCAAGGCCTCATTGTGGTTCCTTGGTTCAATCATGGAGAGGAACACATGAGTTGCACAGAAGTTCCTCAGTTGAGACCTCGTTTGAGTTCCTTTTCTAATATCACTCATAATGAGTTCTATTGGATGGGAACTCTGGTGCTTCCAAGGTTTGGGTTGGAATTGTGCAACTGGTGTTGTAGCAGCTCCCTCTGTTCCTTCTGTGGCCTCAGTTCCTTGTTGTATGCCATGGAGTTCCTCAGGTTCAGATGTTATTTCTGGTTCTTCTGAGACTGGATCTTCTGGTTGTTCCTCTTGAATTGGAACTTGTTGGTTCTGCTGGACTGTTCCTTTAGCTGTTTGTCTGGTTGGGTGGATCTCTTCATCATTATCTGGAACACGAGATAAACCAATTTCGAAACTTTCTTGTTCCTGTGCTGCATCAAATTTGTTAGACTCGTCAAAAATTATGTGTACACTTTCCTTTACACACATTGACCTTTTGTTATATACTCTGTAGGCTTTGCTATTTAAGACATATCCTAGGAACACTGCCTCATCGCTTCTTTCATCAAACTTCCCTAAGTTTCTTTTGCCGTTATTGTGGACAAAGCATTTACAACGAAAAGCTCTAAAGTAGGAGATGTTCGGTTTGATACCTTTTAGTAGTTCATAGGGAGTTTTGTTTAAGATTGCTCGGATCATAACTCTATTGACAATATAGCAAGCTGTGTTGACTGCCTCAGCCCAGAAGTTCCTGGGTAAGGAACTTGAGATTAACATGGTTCTAGCCATGTCTTCCAAGGTTCTGTTTTCCCTCTCTACAACTCCATTTTGTTGTGGAGTCCTAGGTGCTGAGAAATTGTGATCCATACCTTGTTCCTTGCAGTACTCGTCGAATTTGTAGTTCTCAAATTTTGTTCCATGATCAGATCTGATGTGAATCAACTGATGACCTGTGGTTTTCTGGATTTTCTTTGAAAATGCAACAAACTCATCAAAGGTTTCATCTTTGCTTGTTAGAAATATGACCCAAGTAAACCTAGAATAATCATCAACAATAACTAAAACATATTTTTTCCCACTTCTGCTTTGAATTCTCATTGGACCACACAAATCCATATGGATGAGTTCCAATGGTTTTGATGTGCTTACTAATTTCTTTGGCTTAAAGGAACTTCGGACATGCTTGCCTTTTGCACATGCATCACAAACTTTATCATTTAGAAACTTGATTGAGGGGAGTCCTCGAACCAGTTCCTTTGATCTTAGTTTGTCGAGCAATGAGAAACTAGCATGTCCAAACCTCCCGTGCCATAGGAGAGTGTCTTCTTCAATGGCACTAAGGCAGGTTAAGTTGTTCCTTGGAACCGTATTGAGATCCACAGAATATGTGTTCCCTTTACGAGTTCCTTCCAAAATAACCTTCCCAGTGTTATTGCTGATAATTTGACAGTTTTCAGAAGTAAAACTTACAGAGTTCCCTTAGTCGCAAAATTGAGAAATACTTAGTAGACTGTGCATTAAACCCTCGACTAAAAATACATTTTCAGTGGCATGGGAACTTGACCTTCCAACTTTTCCAATTCCAACAATTTCTCCTTTCATGTTGTCTCCAAAGGTCACAGTTCCCCCATTGTAGGCTTCTAGTGAGAGGAATTTAGATTTGTCTCCTGTCATGTGTTTAGAACACCCGCTGTCGAGGTACCACGAGCTGTTCCCCTTCACTGGAACCTGAAAAGAAATTAAAGGTTAGTTACAGGAACTCGGGTTTCCTCGAGTTCCTTTTCAACTATAATTTCTGACTTCTTTACCCATTTTTGCTTCACATAATTTATATTTCTTTGATCTAGTTCCTTCATCTTGGAACATTCAGTACTTACATGACTTCCACTTCCACATGAGAAACAGACTTTCACACTTGGGAGTTCCACATACTTTTTCTTATGATTAGTTTTATGGTAAAAACCTAGACCTTCAGTTCTCTTAGATTGAGCATTTTCAATCCACTTGGGTGGAACTTTAGGTGGTTGTTTCTGTGCCCTGGCTATGGCTAGTTCCCTTTCTAGTTTTTCTTTCTATTCCTTTGTGGTGACCAGATCTTTGTTTAATCTTTCTAAGTCGACATTGAAAACTCCCATGTTAATCTCTAAGGATTTTGTTGGGTCTAAACTTAGATTAAACATTTTATATTGGCTGAGTTCCACTTGTAAAAGAATATTTTCATTTCTGATTTTCTCGAATGACTCATTAATGGTGGTATTCCTATCTAGCAATTCGAAGAACCTACCTTGAACATCAGATCTAACATTGTTAAGATAATTCATGTGGTCTTTACTGAGTTCCATTGCTTTATCACTCTGTGCTTTTAGCATACTTAGTTTCTTGTAGTCATCTAGAGTTTCTAGCAACAATTTAATAAGTTTTGACTTTGAGAGACACTGAAGCGTGGAGGAACTTACTTCATCTGATGGAACTTGTTCAGTTCCATCTGTTCTTGCCATGAGGCAGAGATTTGCAGTTTCTTCATTTGGTTGTTCCTCATCATCTTTTGAATCAGTTGCTTCGCCCCATGCAGCTATCATAGCCTTTTTAAAGTTAGGCTTGTTGAAGGTGGACTTATTGTAGCGTTCCTTGACCTGTTCCTTTCCTTTTCCTTTGCCTTTGTCGTTTTCCCACTGAGGGCACTCACGAATTTGATGATCAGTTTCTCCACATTTGAAGCAACCTTGTTCAGTTTTGGAACTGACAGTTTTCCTTGCAAAGTTCCTTCCTTTCTGGTTGCCTGGTTTGAAGTTCCTGTAGAGCTTTCTCATCCTTCTGACCAGCATAGCAGCCTCTTCTTCATCTGGTCCAGACTCATCGAGTTCCTCAGCTTTTAGAGCAAGTCCTCGGTTTCTGGAGCTCTCAGGAACAGCAGCTCCAAGGTGCAGTTCATGTGTCATCAAGGAACCAGCAAGTTGTTCAATGTTGAATTTTGTAAAATCCTTGTTCTCAAACAGTGTTGTGACCTTTGTTCTCCAACGATCATCTTGTGGCATACTCCTTAGTATTTTGCTTACCTGTTCATCTGTGGGAATGATTCTACCAAGTAAATCGAGTAAACATCTCTTGAATTGTTTCTTTTGGAAGCATTTCAAATCTCTCATATTTAGACATTAACAGATCAATTTTGGAACGTTTAACTTCATTAGTTCCTTCGTGGGTTACTTGTAGTAATTCCCAAATCTGTTTTGCGTTCTTGCACCCCATGACCCTATTGTGTTCATGGGGTCCAAGTCCACAATGCAAGATTTTAACTGCCATAGCATTCATCTCATATTTATCAAAGTCTTCTTTAGAGAATTCAGACATTGGTTTAGGAACTACCTCGTTTTCTGCATTGGTCTTTGTTACCTCAAAGTCTCCAACTTCAATCACACGCCAAACTTGGTAATTTTCTGCTTTGATGAATATCTCCATTTTGTTCTTCCAGTATGAGTAGAACTTGTCATTGAACATAGGTGGCCTTTGCGTGGAGTAGCCTTCTTCCAGTTTCTCTTGTGAATTCATACTATCATGAACTAGACTCAAATAGGGTTTCCTGTGTTTTTAGTGAGTACTGGCTCTGATACCAATTGATAGTCTAATAGGAACACGCACAATAGGGGGGGGGGTGAATTGTATTTGGAACTTGAGTGAGTTTCTTTTAAACTTTAAAGCAATTTAAGGAACTGAAAAATACAGAAACAAAAGTTACTCAATTTGAGGAAACTTCTTGACACTAATCAAGAAGAGAAAACCTCAAAACTCTTTCATTTTAAAATAATTCCTCAATTACAATAATATAACAACTTGAGTTCCTCTCTAACTCAAGTATCTCACAGTAATCAACTCTGATTACACTCTCTTCTGTTTCTCTCTTTCTCGACTTTAACTCAAAGCCTTTACAAGATTACTCAATCTTCTCTCACTCAGATTACAATTTGTTTTGAAGACTCTAGATAATAAGAAAGCTTTTCAGATATTTATGGAACTTAGGAACTCGAATTTTGCTAGGACACAAATCGTTTTTATAAACTCTTTTGAAAGCGTTTGATAGATAAGAAAGCTTGTAGGATATTTGTGTGTTTTTATCAGAAAACAAACGACCCTTTTTATAGAGATGATCCTTAGGGTTAGTTCCCTTCAAATCTCAACTGCCCACACTCCTACACTACTTGGTCTCCACAATCCATAACTTGTGGATCAAGGGAATAAGACCACTTCCCTTTAAACTGCTTTAGAGAAAATCGTGGTTTTGGACTTTGTCAGCCACTAAAAGATTTGTGAAAATATTTAGTAAACTAAAATCAGATTCTAAGAGAAGTTTTAGGAGTAGTAAAACTGTTTTGATTTTAAAGATAAAATCAGGTTTTATTTAAAGAAATAAAACGATAATTTATTTATGTAATTTTCCTTAAAACTTGCTGCTAAATAATTTGATAAAATCTTAATAAATATTTAATTAAGTATCCTATAGTTCCATAACGTATCTTATAACTATTATTATTTTACACAAAATCTAAGAGTATTTAACTACCTAGCTTCGTGTTTATCCTTTTACTGGAGCTACAACTCAGCAGCTGCAATGGTTCCTACTTTGGAACATGTGAGTTCCTCTAAAGGGACAGGGGAACTCATCATATGGAAACTTCACTCTTGTGTGCATCGTTGTTCCTCTGATACGTGTCAGCTTGTTGTTCCTAGCTTTGCGCATTCCACCTTAGGAACATCAGCAGCCATCTCTAGTTCCTCTCAAGAACTTGAACACTTTACTTGTAGACACAACAGAAACATAATCAGGAAGTTTGCTATTTGTCATCAACCAAAATTAGGGTCAACATGTTTATTTTGTGAAACTTAAATGCAGGCATATACTGAAGTCCGTGGAAAGGATCATTTTCCCCAATATTGGTCTCATATAAAGGGGTTGCGAGGAAGGGCTGAGAAAATCACAGTGGATGAAACAGACAAAAATTGCACATCAGCTGTAGGTATTGGTGGCGTTACTTCTCCGGAATTCATTTCGATACTTAAGCACAGATTTAGCCCAGAGCCATGAGTTACAATCATCATGCCATCGATTCAAATAATTGTATTTGTTGGATTATCAGTATTGTCGTTACATTTTCCCTACTCTTCAATTCAATGTTTCTTAATGTTTAGGCTCCCAATTGATATTCAATTGGGCCACTAAGTCCAAAGCCCAATGGCTCTAAACAACAGCATCAAACCTTACCACTATGGCTATTCAGCCATCCATTAAGGCCCAAGGCCCAATAGCAATAAATGACCTATGGGCATTTATTATGCAAACACTATAAATAGGCCACCAAGGCTCACACCTCAAGGTACGTCCAATTTTATCGCCTTAAGACTACTCTTCTAGAGAACTTCTCTCTAGAATCCGAGCATCGTTCTTACTTAGGCATCGGAGGGGCTTTCCTCGGAAACACCCCCGAGGCTAGTGACTTTGCTCTTGTGCAGGTGAATTCGGACTCGACCCATCCAAGCAAGCAAGATCTTCAACACATACGAAAGGGCCTTCATTCGAAGCCCATTGTTTCCATCTTTACAACACCGGAACAATTTGGCGCCGTCTGTGGGGATCAACACTTCAAAGCCTTTGAAAGACATTAACCACCTCTTCCTGCAAAATGGTTAATGATGTTATCAACAACAATGATGACGAGATGATAGTGCGGTCAGATTCGGAATCTGACGAAGAGGAGCACCCTCAATCGGTAGCGAGGTCACAGCCAAGCAGAGCTACGACCGCCACAAACGCAGGACCTCCGATTCCAACTAGGGAAGAGCTGACTGCGGCCATGACCATCATGCAAAACTTCCTCTTCAACGAGAAGCAGCAAGGATTGGCAAAAGACCGCAGAGAAGAGAGGAGGACCAAGCGAAGGCTGAACGAGCCACCCAGTGTAGAAGTGTCCAGACCCGAACGAGAGCTCCTTCCCTTGACAGGAACACACTTGACGTCGAGATGGATGGAAAGCACGTGGGACACCCAAAAAAGGGCACAACAACAACCAGATTGGTTTGCAAGACCATCGCCTACTCCAATAGCTCTCCAAAGCGAATCAACTACTCATAACACTCGGATCCGAAGTTCGGTGCTCAGCAGGTTGAGGCCCTCGGTCCACTCAAGGTTAAGACCCTCGATCCATACGAGACTCGGGGTAGGCGAATCAAGCAGATCTGGCGAACGACCCGAGGTCAGTAGCCGAGAAAGAAGAAGAGACAGGAGGCATGATCGAACCCCTAGCCCCCATCGTACGCCCGAACGTTCTAATCACAGAACCTCGGCGAACGAAGGCATCAGGGCTAGACTCGGGAAAAGAATCATGACTCCCACGTCATCCCCTTTCTCGGACGAGCTGATCATGGAAGAAATACCGAAGGTAAGACTGCCAGCACACCTGACATATAGCGGAATCACAGATCCGAGGGATCATGTCATCTCCTACGAGCAGCAAATATTCTTGAGTCCCTACTCCGAAGCATGTTGGTGTAAATATTTCCCAACCACGCTAACCGGAGTGGCGGGAGAGTGGTTTAGATCGCTGCCGAAGGGATCGATCAAGAGCTGGAAAAAGCTGAAAAAGAGATTCTGCACACAGTTCGTAAGCAACAATCGCCCCGAGCGAACCACAGCAGAACTGACCTCAATCCAACAAGAAAGAGACGAAAGTCTAAGAGAGATCATGGCCAGATTCATGAAGGAATCAACAAACATACCAAACTTGCAGCCAGACGTGGCCATCTTCGCCTTGAAGCACGCGCTCCAGGAAGGGAAATTCCGTGACAAGCTCTCGATGAAAAACCCCTCCAAAATAGCCGACGTGCTCCAAATGGCTGATGCGTTCATCAGAACCGAAGAGTTCAACAAAGCCGCTGCAAGGTTGAAGGGATCGTCGGATCCGAGAGACACAAAAAATGCCCAGAGCAAGCCCGAGGGCGGCTCAAGGAAAGGGAAGGAGAAAGTAGGAGTTAGAGAGATGAGCCCGAAGAAAGACGGGAGAAGGGGTGAACTTTAACCCAAATACACTAACTACACTCCACTAACTCTGCCCCGAAAAGAAATCTTTAGCCTCAACAGAAATGATGAAAAGTGGAAACTACCTGGGAAGCTCAAGTCCAACCCAGCTCGGAGAAACAAGAACAAATGGTGCGAGTTTCATGATGACTTCGGTCACCACACCGAAGAATGCAACTCGCTGAAAGACAACATTGAGGACCTCGTTCGCCGAGGTTACCTGAAACAATACTTGTTAGACCGAAGCGAGGAAAAAGAAAAGGCCGCAAGTGGCAAACAACACGAGCAACCCCAGAAAAGGGTCTACGAAGCAACAGGGCACAAGAAGAATGACATCCTAGTGGTGTTCGGGGGACAGAAGTCTGGCCAGGCCAGCAAGAAACACCTAAGAGCTCTCACCCATCGAGTCAACTTCAGCGCAGTGGGAGACAACCAACCACACCCCCCGAACATGACCTTCACTGCCGATGATTGCTTCGGAGTCCAGTACAAACATGACGATCCTCTAGTCATTTCCATGGACCTCAATAACCACAACGTACACCGAGTGTTGGTCGACGGAGGAGGTGCCGTCAACATCATCTTCAGAAACTGCTTCGAGCAACTGATCCTCGAAGAGTCAGAGGAAGCATTGACGAAAGTCAGTTACCCCCTGATCGGATTCAACGGATCCGCAGCTATCCCTCGAGGAAAGATCACCCTGCCAGTCACAGTGGGCGAAGGCCAAGCAGCAAAAACCCTTCGGGACGAATTTTTGGTGATGGACTGCGACTCCGTATACAACGTAATCATGGGAAGAACCATGATTCACAAGATGCAGGCAGTCCCCTCCACATACCGTCAGCTGATGATACACGTCTCGGACGCAGGATTCGCCGAACGAATTAGAGGTGATCAAGAGGTTGCAAGAAGAACCTGCCACACCGCCGTCCGAAAGCCCAAATTAGGAGACGGTTCGGAGGCGGAGAAAGATGCTCCAGGAGAGGAGAGCGAGGCAAAAAGGAGAAAAGCAGGCACGAGCAGCTTATCTCCCGCAGAGGTCGATGCCCGCCCCGAAACCCTATCTCCCGAACCAGATCAGGAAATGGAGGATATCTTCCTCGAAGAAGGTTCAGACAGGAGCATCCGAATAGGCAAGGGCCTAAGCTCGGGGCTCCGAATCGATTTGATCCAACTGCTCAGGGATCACAAAGACATTTTCGCATGGTCAGCAACAGATATGTCAGGGATAAATCCGAAGCTGATTTGTCACAAGCTGGACGTCAACGCTGAAGCTCGGCCAATCAAACAAAAGAAGAGGAATTACTCCTCGGAGAAAAACAGAGCCATCGCCGAAGAGGTGAAAAAGTTGCAGGAAGCCGGATTCATCGAGCCATGCATGTACCCAAAATGGTTGGCCAACGTGGTGATGGTCAAGAAAGCGAACGGCTCTTGGCGAATGTGCGTGGATTTCACAGATCTGAACCGAGCCTGCCCCAAAGACTGCTATCCCCTGCCAAGGATAGATCACTTGGTTGACTCCACCAGCGGCCATGCACTGCTCAGCTTCATGGATGCCTTTTCAGGCTACCATCAAGTGTTCATGCACCCCGACGACAGGGCAAAGACAGCATTCATCACGAGCGCAGGAGTGTTCAACTACAAAATGATGCCCTTCGGCTTGAAAAATGCCGGCGCTACCTACCAGAGGCTAGTTGATCACGTCTTCGCCGACCAGAAAGGGAGGAACGTCGAGGTCTATGTGGATGACTCCATCGTAAAAAGTATTAAGGAGGAAGACCATGTCAAAGACTTGGCAGAGACCTTCGGTAATCTGAGGAAATACAGCATGAAGCTGAACCCAAAAAAATGTGTCTTCGGGGTGAAGTCAGGGAAGTTCCTCGGATTCATGGTGAGCGAAAGAGGAATCGATGCGAACCCGGACAAAGTCCAAGCAGCGTTAGATTTACCCGAGCCGAGGACCAAGAGAGACGTGCAGAGGCTAACCGGCAGGTTAGCCGCACTAACAAGGTTCATATCAAAAGCCTCGGACAAGGGAGCCCCTTTCTTCAAAGCACTAAAACCAATGAGCCTCCCCGGGGGAGAAGCAGAACCAGTCAAGAAAAAGGGGGTCCCGAGGAAGGTGGATCCCGAACTGATATGGGAGCAGGAGCAAAAAGAGGCTTTTCAGCAACTCAGAGCCCACCTAGCTCAACTGCCGAAACTGGCCAGACCAAAGGAGGGGGAAACCCTGTACCTATATGTCGCAGTCAGCCCTGGAACCGTCAGCGCAGTGCTTCTTCGGGAGGAAGAGAAGAAGCAACAACCAATCTACTTCACCAGCCGAACACTCACAGGGGCCGAAACTCGGTACCCGCTCATCGAGAAAGTTGCATATGCAGTGGTGGTAGCTGCACGAAAACTGAGGCCATACTTCGACTCCCACCAGATCACAGTACTAACCCACCAACCACTCGAGAAAGTACTCGACAAAATAGAGAGGTCAGGAAGATTGGCTGCCTGGGCCTTCGAACTATCAGAGTTCGGCATCAAATATCAGCCGAGGACCGCCATCAAAGCACAGGCGTTGGCAGACTTCTTGGCCGAGTGCTCATACCAGGAAATGCTGGATGATATGAAAAGCATGTTAGGTTATGATACATATGACAATTCATAAATCATGCGGAAAAACCATTTAGCCAGGAATACATATTATTTACACATAATCATATAGCATAGTTTAGATGCATACTCTTTGTTGCGTGCCTTCCCTAGCTGCGCCCGAACCGAACAAGAACAAGTCTTTAGGACTCCAAGTGTCGTCCCTCCGTAGATAGTCCACAGCACGTCCGGATACGCCTTAAGATTGACCAACTAGAATCGCCCTTAAGGTACTAATAATTTCGGCACTTTTTAGGCAAGGTATGTGACTGAATTTTTCTCTCAAAAACTCACTTTGAATACTTGAATAATCTGTGTAAATATGTGACCCTAGGCACCTATTTATAGAGTTATGGAAAAGGTTTTGGAATCCTATTAGGATACTAATTTATTTAATTATAATCCTACTAGGACTCTAATTAAATAATCATTATCTAATAGTTTTAGGATTTAATCATATTTCGAATCCCGATTGCTTTAGGATTCCCGCACAAGCATTGCATGAGCACCGTACACCCGCGCAAGCCTTGCGGCCCACGCTAGGCGCACATCGCTCGGCCCACTGCTGTGCTCTCGCGCGCGCGCCCCAGGCCTTGGCTGGGCCTGGCCTTGCGCTGGGCCTGGTCGAGGCTTGGCATGCGATGGTGCGTGTTGGCTCGCTGGGCGATGGCCTGGCTTCGTGCTGGGCCTTCGTCTAGCGGGCCTCGTCCGATGCTAATTCGTACGATACGCTTCCGATTAAATTCCCGATTTCGGAATTCATTTCCGATACGAACAATATTTAATATTTCCGATTCCGGAATCAATTTCCGTTTCGAACAAATATTTAATATTTCCGTTTCCAGAATTATTTTCCGATTCCGATAATATTTCCGATTCTGACAATATTTCCGTTTCCGGCAATATTTCCGATTCCGGCAATATTTCCATTTCCGATAATATTTTCCGATACGTACCATGTTTCCGTTTCCGGCAACATCTACGACTTGGATAATATTTATATTTCCGATACGATCCATATTTCCGTTTCCGGCAATATCATCGTTTCCGGAGTATTCATTTCTTGCCTGTGACGATCTCAGCTCCCACTGAAACCAAGATCCGTCGATTCCGAATATCCATAGATGGAGTATTTAATGCCATTAAATACTTGATCCGTTTACGTACTATTTGTGTGACCCTACGGGTTCAGTCAAGAGTAAGATGTGGATTAATATCATTAATTCCACTTGAACTGAAGCGGCCTCTAGCTAGGCATTCAGCTCACTTGATCTCACTGAATTATTAACTTGTTGATTAATACTGAACCGCATTTATTAGACTTATCATTGAATGCATACTTGGACCAAGGGCATTATTTCCTTCAGTCTCCCACTTGTCCTTAGGGACAAGTGTGCATTTCCTAATTCCTTTGTCGCTCGATGCTTGCTCTTGAACATAAGGTAAGAGTTGTCATCCTTATTATGTCCAGAGGTGTTTCTCGGTTTCAGAGTTCAACTGATCAAATAAACAGATAATCATAGCCTATGATTCATCCGAGCACGGCCATGCATTTCACAGTTTCTAGCTCTCCGAGTGGCCTTGTACAACTCTTGCGATCTTGAGATTAGACTTCGTTTGATAGGTGATTACATGAGCGTTGCCTTTATAGCCTCCTTTTACGGTGCGACGGTTGGTCAACGTCAAAGCAACCAGTTCTCAAACAAGTAATCTCAAATCACTCAGGTATTGAGGATTTAGTGTCTAATAATTTTAATGAAATTTACTTATGACAGATTTTCATCTCTTACAGTAAAGTTTCATAGGTCTTGTCCGATACTAGTCTTCACAAAGTAAGTATCTATGCAAATGATTATGACATTGCCATGTCCACATAGTTCAAGAAACAGAACTACTAGTCATCTTGCATTCTAGTCGTCTAACATTTTCTATGCGTCCAATTTTATAGAAAACTCCGACTAGGGACCATTTTCAACCTTTGACATTCAAGTTCACTTGATAGACATTTCTTAGTCACAGGACTGTTCCTGACAGTCTATCTTGAATATATCGTCAAATTGAAGGGACTCATCATTTAATAAACCACAAATTAATTGGAAAAATGAATTCTCTTCATTTATTGTGAATGATTAACCAATAATGTTTTACAAAGATTTAAACTCTAAAACTTTAAAACATTAAACAGAGACATCAAAGCCATTCTCCAATATGCTTGATTCCCATAGCTGCAGTGTGCGAGTTGTGCTTCGCCTGCGGCAGAGGTTTAGTCAATGGATCTGATATGTTGTCATCAGTTCCAATTTTGCTTATCTCGACTTCTTTTCTTTCAACGAACTCTCGTAGAAGGTGAAATCTACGAAGTACATGCTTGACTCTCTGGTGGTGTCTAGGCTCCTTTGCCTGTGCAATAGCTACGTTATTATCACAATACAGGGCTATTGGTCCTTTAATGGAGGGGACTACACCAAGTTCACCTATGAACTTCCTTAGCCATATAGCTTCCTTTGCTGCTTCATGTGCAGCAATGTACTCCGCTTCAGTTGTAGAATCCGCAATGGTGCTTTGCTTAGCACTTTTCCAACTTACTGCTCCTCCGTTGAGGCAGAAGACAAACCCAGACTGTGATCTGAAATCATCTTTGTCGGTTTGGAAACTTGCGTCCGTATAGCCTCTAACAATTAATTCATCATCTCCACCATAGACCAGGAAGTCATCTTTGTGCCTTTTCAGGTACTTCAGAATATTCTTGGCAGCAGTCCAATGCGCCTCTCCTGGGTCTGACTGGTATCTGCTCGTAGCACTGAGTGCGTACGCAACATCCGGGCGTGTACATATCATAGCATACATTATTGAACCAATCAATGATGCATATGGAATCCCATTCATTCGTCTACGCTCATCAAGTGTTTTTGGGCACTGAGTCTTGCTTAGAGTCATTCCATGAGACATGGGTAGGTAGCCTCGCTTGGAGTCCGCCATCTTGAACCTATCAAGCACCTTATTGATATAAGTGCTTTGACTAGGTCAAATCATCTTTCTAGATCTATCTCTGTAAATCTTGATGCCCAATATGTACTGTGCTTCTCCTAGATCTTTCATCAAAAAACATTTCCCAAGCCAAATCTTGACAGAGTTCAACATAGGAATGTCATTTCCGATAAGTAATATGTCGTCGACATATAATACCAGGAAAGCAATTTTGCTCCCACTGACCTTCTTGTATACACAAGATTCGTCTGCGTTCTTGATGAAACCAAAGTCACTGACTGCTTCATCAAAACGTATATTCCAGCTCCTGGATGCCTGCTTCAATCCGTAGATTGACTTCTTTAGCTTGCATACCTTTTTAGCATTCTTTGGATCCTCAAAACCTTCAGGCTGTGTCATAAACACAGTTTCTGTTAAAACGCCGTTTAAGAAAGCAGTTTTGACATCCATCTGCCATATTTCGTAATCGTAATATGCAGCGATTGCTAACATTATCCGAATAGACTTTAGCATTGCAACTGGTGAAAAGGTTTCATCGTAATCCACACCGTGGACTTGCCTGTAACCTTTTGCAACCAATCTAGCTTTGAAAACTTCAAGTTTCCCATCCTTGTCCTTTTTCAGTTTGAAAACCCATTTGCTTCCAATGGCTTGGTAGCCATCTGGCAAATCGACCAAATCCCATACTTGGTTTTCAGACATGGAGTCTAATTCAGATTGCATGGCTTCTTGCCATTGCTTGGAGCTAGGGCTCATCATAGCTTGTTTGTAAGTCGCAGGTTCACCACTTTCAAGTAATAGAACGTCATAGCTCTCGTTCGTCAAAATACCTAAGTACCTTTCCGGTTGAGATCTATATCTTTGCGATCTACGCGGGGTAACATTTCTAGATTGACCATGATTCTCACCAGATTCTTCTAAAGATCTCTGAGTTTCATCCTGAATGTCATCTTGAGAATTCTCTAGAGTTTGTTGTTCGACTCGAATTTCTTCGAGGTCTACTTTTCTCCCACTTGTCATTTTGGAAATGTGATCTTTCTCCAAAAAGACACCATCTCGAGCAACAAACACTTTGTTCTCAGATGTATTGTAGAAGTAATACCCCTTTGTTTCCTTTGGATAGCCCACAAGGATACATTTGTCAGATTTTGGATGAAGTTTGTCTGAAATTAATCGTTTGACGTATACTTCACATCCCCAAATCTTAAGAAAAGACACATTTGGAGGCTTTCCAAACCATAATTCATATGGAGTCTTTTCGACAGCTTTAGACGGAGCTCTATTTATAGTGAGTGCAGCTGTATTTAGTGCATGTCCCCAAAATTCAGAAGTTTGGCCTGACCCATCATTGACCTGACCATGTCTAGCAAGGTTCTGTTCCTCCGTTCCGACACACTGTTCCATTGTGGTGTTCCTGGAGGAGTCAATTCTGATAGAATTCCACATTCTTTCAGATGGTCATCAAATTCATAGCTCAGATATTCCCCGCCTCTATCAGACCGCAGTGCCTTAATCTTCTTGCCTAATTGATTCTCTACTTCACTCTGAAATTCCTTGAATTTGTCAAAGGATTCAGACTTATGCTTCATTAGGTAGACATAACCATATCTATTGAAGTCATCAGTGAAAGTGATAAAGTAGCTGAAACCACCTCTAGCATTTGTACTCATTGGTCCACATACATCTGTATGGATTAAACCCAATAGTTCATTTGCTCTTTCTCCAACTTTAGAGAAAGGTTGCTTTGTCATTTTGCCAAGTAAACATGATTCGCATTTACCATAATCCTCTAAGTCAAATGGTTCTAGAATTCCTTCCTTTTGAAGTCTTTCTAAGCGTTTCAAGTTTATATGGCCTAATCGACAATGCCACAGATAGGTGAGATCTGAATCATCCTTTTTAGCCTTTTTGGTTTATGTTATATACTTGTTTGTCGTGATCTAATAAATAAAGTCCATTGACTAATCTAGCAGATCCATAAAACATCTCTTTAAAATAAAACGAACAACTATTGTCTTTTATTAAAAAGGAAAATCCCTTAGCATCTAAGCAAGAAACTGAAATGATGTTTTTAGTAAGACTTGGAACATGGAAACATTCTTCCAGTTCCAAAGCTAGCCCGGAGGGCAACGACAAATAGTAAGTTCCTACAACTAATGCAGCAATCCGTGCTCCATTTCCCACTCGTAGGTCGACTTCACCCTTGCTTAACTTTCTACTTCTTCTTAGTCCCTGTGGATTGGAACATAAGTGTGAGCCACAACCTGTATCTAATACCCAAGAAGTTGAATTAGCAAGTATACAGTCTATAACGAAAATACCTGAAGATGGAACGACTGTTCCGTTCTTCTGATCTTCCTTTAGCTTCAAGCAATCTCTCTTCCAATGCCCCTTCTTCTTGCAGTAGAAGCATTCGGATTCAGAAGTGGGTTGACTGACCTTCCTCTTTACAGATTAGGCGCCAGTTTGCTTAGTTGGGCTGGCCTTGTTGCCACCTTTCTTAGCATTCCTCTTCTTTCCAGATTTCTTGAACTTGCCCCCACGCACCATAAGCACATCCTACTTATCACTTTTAACCGCTTTTTCAGCGGTCTTCAGCATACCGTGAAGCTCAGTGAGCGTTTTGTCCAGACTATTCATACTGTAGTTCAGTTTGAACTGATCATACCCGCTATGAAGAGAATGGAGGATGGTGTCTATAGCCATTTCCTGAGAAAATTGCTGATCCAGCCGACTCATATTCTCAATGAGTCCAATCATTTTGAGAACATGTGGACTTACGGGCTCGCCTTTCTTAAGCTTGGTCTCAAGAATTTGCCTATGAGTCTCGAATCTTTCGACTCGAGCCAGATCTTGGAACATGTTCTTCAACTCACTGATGATTGTGAAAGCATCTGAGTTGATGAACGTTTTCTGCAGATCCGCACTCATGGTGGCGAGCATTAGACATTTCACATCCTTGTTGGCATCAACCCAACGATTGAGGGCTGCCTGAGTGACCCCGTCGCCTGCGGCTTCGGGCATCGCCTCTTCTAGGACATACTCCTTTTCTTCCTGCATAAGAACTATTTGCAAGTTCCTTTGCCAGTCAAGGAAGTTTTTCCCGTTCAACTTCTCCTTTTCGAGAATTGATCGAATGTTGAATGAATTGTTGTTTGCCATATTAAAAACTACAATTGAAAAGAATAAACAAATAAATAACCATTCACAGTTTCTCTTAATAAACTTAAATTCTAGCATACATGCATAATTCAATGTTTATAAAGCATTTTATTCAAGTTATGTGTTCCGGCAGGTGTGAATAAAATGATTCCAAGATCCTAAAATCATTGAAGAACTAAGCACAGTTTGTCGACTTAATCCTAAAACATCTTAGGTAAGCAAAAGCCTTTTGCTAATAGTCTAGAAACTATTCTTGGTTGATAGGTACGTCTAAGAACTTATTAGGTAAACCTATCCATTTTGCCAGGACATAAAAGGACTCCTTACTTATATCGTTGAGTTTCACCAAAACTAATATGTACTCACAATTATTTGTGTACCTTGCCCCTTTAGGACCAATAAGTAACACCTCGCTGAGCGAAAACTATTACTAGATTGATGTAAAGGATATCCAAGCAAGTGTATATTTTGGCATGGCACCTTTTAACTCAATTTTTAAGTTTGGAACTTAAGGCTCTTACTATGTTGGTTAGATTTTAAGTGAACTAAAATCCTTAATCATGCAACATAATCAAGCTTTTGATCTCATGCATTTTAAGACATATTTAAAAGCAATAAATAACTTAAAACATGCATAAGATAAATGTGATCTAGTATGGCCCGACTTCATCTTGAAGCTTCAACTTCAAAGTCTGTCTCGAAAATCTCCGTGGGAGGCACCATTTTCTTCAAATAGAATAAGCTATAATTAAAACTAATTACAACTATTTGATGGTACGCAGACCATATTTGAATTGAAAAACGACTTTGGTACTTTAGACCAATTACATTCCAATTAATGGTACGCAGACCATATTTTCTATCCTATTTGGGCCATACTAGTCACTTCATAACCTGCAAAACAGTACATATACAATATATATACCATTCACCCATTCATTATCATGAATGGCCCACATAGCTGGTTAGTAAAACACATTATGCATCACGTAAACATTTGCAGCAATTAATCAAGGGCACCAATAATCTACCAATTATTCAGTCCTTATTAATTCTAATCAAGTTGTTTTAACCTTAAGGATTTGTAGACCTAATCAAGAGTTTATGACTAAAAGGGCTCCCACTTAAACCAATAAATTCATATGCTTTACTAATTTTAAACATAAAAATGTATTTCTAGTCTAACCGGAAACATACAAATTTAATTAAAATTAAAAGCTCATATAAATTTATAATTGAATCCAAAAAGTTTAATTTAATTTCAGTCGTATTTAAATTAATTCATGATTTTAATTTTAGTAAAATAATTAGAATAAATAAAATTTATTATAATTACAATATTCAAAATTAAAATCCAAGAAAATAATTTAAATTATTAATTTTAAAATTAATTAAAATTACGGAAACTGAAAATTTCAAATTAAAATTTCAAAACGATCTAATCGCAACGCAAACACCTCACGCATCACACGCCCATGGGCCACACGCACACAGCCATCGCTGGCCATGTGCGCGCAGCCCATGCGCTGCGTCGCATAGCTGCTGCTTCTACCCTTCGCAAGCCATCGCGCGAGCTGGTGCTCGCTGCGCGCGCGCCAGCGCTCGATGCACGCGAGCATGTGCTCGCTGCGCGCGCGCCAGCGCTCGATGCACGCGAGCCATCGCTCACTGCGTTCGCTCGCTAGCGCTCGCTGCACGCGGGCTAGCGCTCGCTTCGTGCACTCGCCAGCGCATGCTGTGCGCGCTCGCTAGCGCTCGCTTGGTGCGAGCCAGCGCTCGCTGCGCGCGGCATCGACGCTGGGCGCAGCACTCGTGGCACGCGAGCTTGCGCTCGCTGCGCGCGCTTGCGCGAGGCAGTGCGCGTTGTGGCGCAGCTCGCTTGCTGCCCACACGCGACTGCCGTGCCTTGTCTTCGCCCATGCCCATTCGTCCATTGCTCATAGCCCACGACACAAGGCAGGGCTTCTGCCTTGTGCTCGTGCACCATGCCCTTGCTCATTGCATTCGTGCCGCATGGGCGACGAGCTCCCTTGCTCGTCGTCACATGCCCGCACTATACAACACCCCTTAAGGGTAACACGTAGCGTCCATTGCTTTGTGCGTGCAAGTTATATGAACGAATCGCATAAAATTTAAAAAATTTATATTTAAAATTAATGACAAATTAATAAATTAATATTAATTTCATAATTTTAGGGCGAAAAATCGAAAATTTATTATTCAATTGATTTCCGATTAACATGGATTCAAGTCTAGGTCATAAAAATTTAAAATTTATCATAAATTTACAATTTTTAGGTGGTTTTTAATCATAGGTATCCAATTAAATTATAATTAATTATGAAAATCAAATTAATTCTAAATTATTCTAATTTTCAACAAATTAATCATAATTACAAATTAGATTGCATAATTAACAAGGCTAGGCATTCAAACTTGTTAAACATATACAGTAGGTCAATAAAAAATTCAAGATATATCAACAAGGATCGTAAATATTTAATTTAACATCTTAAATTTACGAAATTTTGCATTCGAAAAACTAAAACCTTCGAAAAGTCATAGTTAGGCTTCGAATTTGAGAATTATGGGTTCGGCAGAAATATACTATTTTTGTCAAAATTTTAGAATGCCTTTTACATGCGGAATTGACACAAAAATCACTCGATTTGGATGAGTAACGAAGAAACTGCCGAAAAACTGCGTACGTATAATTAAATAAACGCAATTTGCAATTAATTAACAATTACGAAAATTAATCACCCCTTTTAATTCTTGCAAATTTGTAATATTTAACCATGTTCATGCAATTTAGATTATGAAAATAATAAGAGGCTCGTGATACCACTGTTAGGTTATGATACATATGACAATTCATAAATCATGCGGAAAAACCATTTAGCCAGGAATACATATTATTTACACATAATCATATAGCATAGTTTAGATGCATACTCTTTGTTGCGTGCCTTCCCTAGCTGCGCCCGAACCGAACAAGAACAAGTCTTTAGGACTCCAAGTGTCGTCCCTCCGTAGATAGTCCACAGCACGTCCGGATCCGCCTTAAGATTGACCAACTAGAATCGCCCCTAAGGTACTATAAATTTTCGGCACTTATAGTCAAGGAATGTGTCTGAATTTTCTCTCAAAAACTCACTTTGAATACTTGAATAATCTATGAAAATATGTGACCCTAGGCACCTATTTATAGAGTTATGGAAAGGGTTTTGGAATCCTATTAGGATACTAATTTATTTAATTATAATCCTACTAGGACTCTAATTAAATAATCATTATCTAATAGTTTTAGGATTTAATCATATTTCGAATCCCGATTGCTTTAGGATTCCCGCACAAGCATTGCATGAGCACCGTACACCCGCGCAAGCCTTGCGGCCCACGCTAGGCGCACAGCGCTCGGCCCACTGCTGTGCTCTCGCGCGCGCGCCCCAGGCCTTGGCTGGGCCTGGCCTTGCGCTGGGCCTGGTCGAGGCTTGGCATGCGATGGTGCGTGTTGGCTCGCTGGGCGATGGCCTGGCTTCGTGCTGGGCCTTCGTCTAGCGGGCCTCGTCCGATGCTAATTCGTACGATACGCTTCCGATTAAATTCCCGATTCCGGAATTCATTTCCGATACGAACAATATTTAATATTTCCGATTCCGGAATCAATTTCCGTTTCGAACAAATATTTAATATTTCCGTTTCCGGAATTATTTTCCGATTCCGATAATATTTCCGATTCTGACAATATTTCCGTTTCCGGCAATATTTCCGATTCCGGCAATATTTCCATTTCCGATAATATTTTCCGATACGTACCATGTTTCCGTTTCCGGCAACATCTACGACTTGGATAATATTTATATTTCCGATACGATCCATATTTCCGTTTCCGGCAATATCATCGTTTCCGGAGTATTCATTTCTTGCCTGTGACGATCTCAGCTCCCACTGAAACCAAGATCCGTCGATTCCGAATATCCATAGATGGAGTATTTAATGCCATTAAATACTTGATCCGTTTACGTACTATTTGTGTGACCCTACGGGTTCAGTCAAGAGTAAGCTGTGGATTAATATCATTAATTCCACTTGAACTGAAGCGGCCTCTAGCTAGGCATTCAGCTCACTTGATCTCACTGAATTATTAACTTGTTGATTAATACTGAACCGCATTTATTAGACTTATCATTGAATGCATACTTGGACCAAGGGCATGATTTCCTTCAAAGCACTTGGGAGGTCTTCACTGACGGATCTTCCACAATAAACGGCTCAGGAGCAGGAGTTGTACTAATCCCCCCAAAGGGGAAAAGCATAGAGTATGCATTGAAGTTCGGATTCAAAGCAACTAACAACGAGGCCGCAATCGCAGGGATAGAGCTTTGCTTATCCCTGGAGGCCGAGCATGTTTGCCTCAAAACTGATTCCCAGCTTGTAGCCAACCAGATCTGAGGGGAGTATGAGGCCAAGTGGCCTAGCATGACAGCTTACTTAGCAAAAATTAAATCCTTAACGTCAAAGTTAAGATCCTTTGAAGTCATTCTCATCCCCCGAGGACAAAACACGCAAGCAGACGCACTGTCAAAACTCGCAAGCTCAACACTCATCGACCTAAACAGGTCGGTCCACGTGGAAGTTCACCAAGAGAGAAGCATTGACTTGCTACCCCCCACAGTATGCAGTTTACGTACCGAACCCAGCTGGATGGACGCAGTAATTGCATACAAAGAAAGGGGAGAACTTCCCGAAGATAAGCTACAAGCGAGAAAGCTGAAAAGATTCAACAAGTGGTTCATCATCAACGCCGAAGGAGAGCTCATGAGGAAATCATTCTCCGCTCCACTGCTAAAATGTGTGGGTCCAACAGACGCTGACTATATCCTAAGAGAAATCCACCTCGGGATACGCGGAAACCACATCGGAGGCAGGACATTGGCACACAAAGCCCTTCGGGCCGGATACTGGTGGCCCACTATGGTTTCCGAGGCAAAGCAGATGGCAAGGGTATGCGAGAAATGCCAAAAGTTCGCACCAGCTATCCATCAACCAGCTCAAACCTTACAATCAACACTGTATCCCTTACCATTCGCACAGTGGGGGTTAGACATCATTGGTCCCTTCCCCTCAGCTACGAACCAGAAGAAGTGGTTGATTGTAGGAGTCGACTATTTTAGCAAATGGATCGAAGCTGAAGCTGTCTCCTCCACCACCGAACCTCAGGTCCGCAAGTTCATATGGCAGAACATCATCACAAGGTTCGGCATACCAAGACTGATGGTCTTCGACCACGGGAAACAGTTCGATAACACCCCGCTACAAAAGTGGTGCAAACAGTTCGGCATACACCTAGCTTACTCGGCAGTTTGCCACCCACAAAGCAACGGGCAAGCCGAAGCTGCTAACAAACTCATCCTCAACGCACTCAAGAAAAGAGTCGAGGATGACAAAAACAAGTGGTTAGAAGAGCTACCCGGAACGCTATGGTCCCTTCGGACCACCGAGAAAGAAGCTACCGGGCAAACACCGTTCCACCTTGTATATGGATCCGAAGCTGTCATCCCTGTGGAAATCGGAACAGAAAGCTTGAGGATCCAGGCATACAACAGGTATGATGGACTCCAAGGAGAAAGCAACAACCAACTTCTGTCTGAAGCTCTCGACCTACTAGACGAAGCCCGGCACAATTTGGCGCCGTCTGTGGGGGAAGTACAAATACATCAAACCAACTCGGGACACACCCGAGGCCCCTCAAAAATTGAAAAGAAAATGAAACAGTTAAAATCGGCAGCCATCAACAGATAATACCGGCCTACCGAAGTACTAAAAAGCAAAAAGAAACAAGTACAACGCAACGCCGAGGCAAAAGGGGGAAAGGCAAGCACACATTCGGAAGTCCTCAACAGGAACCGACCGACTCTGAAGAAGACGACTGCCCGAATCCCTAACTCTTGGGAGTCTCAGGAGCAGCCCCTAGGGGAGCATCCTTCGAAGAACCCCCAGCAGTAGTGTCACCTTCGGAATTCGCCTTCTGGGCCCGAGCCTCTGCAAGAGCAGCTTGGCGTTCAGCTTCAGCTTCGTCTCGATCAGCCTGGCACTCCACCAAGTGATCCTGGGCCCGCATCCAGAGAGGAACTTTCTCATTCCAAGGGAAATGAGGCATATGCTTCGCAAACATGCGCCGAGCACCCAGGATGCCATTCGAATACTGCTCTCTACACTGATCAGCAGTGTAGAGGTCAACTCGCTCTTGCTCCAACTTCCGAATGGCCGCATCCTTCTCTCGGATCTTCAGCTGGAGAACAGGCACCTTGTCAGCTTGATTCTGAATAATCTCCCGATGCTTGACAAACTGATGAAGCCTCGCCTCCGCATCCTGGCTCTGCTTATCGGCCGCCTCAAATTTAGACGTCATCTCCTTGAGAAGTCTGTCTTTTTCTTCAAGTTCGCTCGCAAACTTGGCGGCCATATCTTTCCTCTCCTTGTCGAAGGAAGCTATTTTTTCAGCATCCTCTTCGACTTGGAAGGTGAGCTTTCCAACTTCGGCCCCGATCTGCTCAGCAGAAGCTCTAGCCTCACGACTGTACTGAAGGTACAGCTGCTTGACCTCCACAAGCTCGGAGAAGAGCTGCCCAGCCTTCTGGTCCAAGATAGGAATATCACGAGCATAAGCCTCCTGATATCTCCTCAGTTGTCTCTCCTCAACCGAGCTGCACTCGGAAGCGAACGAGGACCAGAAAACAGCCTGGGAGCGAAGGAAAGATGAGCAAAAGTAGGAAAAACATAAAACAAAAACACAACTCAAAGAGAAAATCCAACACTTACCTCATTCAGGTAGTACTGGGCCATCATAGCCGGGTTCCTCTCTTCACCTCCAGGAACCCTCCACTGCGGGTTGGCCCGAAGAAGATTCTCCCGAGCAGCTTTGGGACCCACCAATGATCCCACGTGAGCCATGGGATTCTCTCCCAAAACCGGAGCCCTAGCATATCGAGCCATCGCCTCCCCTACTTCCTCAGGGATCCGTTTCAGCGGAACATCCGAGCAAGGGTCAGCATGGATCAATCTATCCAGGGCCGAGGTCGAAGTAGAACCCAAAGTCGAGTGGCGCCTCTTCCTCGTCAGACCCTGTTCGGGCTGCTCCTCCTCAGCAGAGGGAACATCCTTCTCAGCCTCGGGAACCTCAACATTGGGGCCTGTGAGATCCACCATCTCCTTATCTGGACTTCTCTCTCTTTCGAGAGAAACGTCAGCAGATTCCTTCTTCTCCTCGGCCACGATAGGGGCATCCGAGCCAGGAACAAAGTCGGCTTCAATCGCCTCCATCACCTTGGTGATATCCTGGATCTCAATCCCTAAAGTAGTAGACGGCTTCAGCGGAGAGGGGATGGTATCCTCCTCGGCCAACGGTTGATCCACGGGCGGCGGTTCCGCAACCACCACACTCTTTAACTTCTGCCCTGGCAAGGGCATGAAGTGAAGAAGATTCTTGGGAGGAGGCATGTCTTCCGAAACCGTTTCCTACAAAACAAGCGTTCAAAGATCAGCTTCGAAAAAGGGAAAGACGGACTACAAGAAAACCCCCAAGTCAGAGCAAATACCTTCTCCGAGGACTGAGAAACCTTCGCCTTCTTCGGATGCGCGGAAGACCTCAGAAGAGTGCTACCCTTCCTTTTCCTTTGATCCTAAAAAGGGAGACCAAGGGTCAATAAATTTAGAGGAAGACAAAAGAGGAAATAAAGAAAAAAGGTGAAGTACCCGGTTCCTAGATAAAGAGATATCTATCCGAGCCGGAGATGAAACCGAAGGAACGGCACGCGGCACAGCGTCAGTCCCAGGACCCTAGAAAGATGGTCCAGGACCAAGACGTTAGCCGACGGCCAACCAAAGAGAAAGAAAAGACAAACAAAAACCGAGCCTATAGAAACACTCACCGGATCTGAAGTTGTCTTCAAAACAGGAAGCACGACCTTCACTGGAACAGCTTTCGGGAGAGGAGGCAGAATCCCACGGATCAGCTCGAACTTCGGATATCCGGGCAACACCTGAAGGAGACAACACGTAATCCTTCAGGCGAGGATTACGAGGATTCTCTTTCCCGAACTTGTAATCAGGAGCCGGGTCGTGAATAGTCTTCAGATCCAAAGAGATGCCCAATTTCGCAGGATCAAGGCAGCTAAAGCCGTACTCTGCAAAAACAAAGCACAAAAACGAGTCAGTAAAACGGGGGAAGAAAGAGGAGGACAAACTCACTGAAACACGGTCCCAGCCGAAAGACACCTACCCCTGTCAAAAATCCTGCTGAGACCGGCGACAGCAAGAATGTCCTCCCGCAAGATGTAGTTGAGGTTCGGGAGCCAGCTAGACGGCAGTTTATAATTATCCTCCCGAGCCAGGAACCACTGGAGGAGATCCACGTAGTGGTGATGGTTCCGATCCGGAGCAGCCACGCCCCCCATATCAGGATCAGGAGTCACAAACCACTTTGGAGGGCGATAAAAATTGGGGTGCTTCGGATCCGTCGGCACGCGAACAAGCAACCACTCCGTCTTCCAATTATGGTCAGAACTAAGGTAAGGGTATGCCGTAATATAGTTCGGCTCCCCTCTCCTTCGGGACTTTTTGTTGATGATGGTCCACCAACCATACCCATCACCCTTGGAAGCATGGTTGAAAGACAGATCGTGGAGATCCCGAAAAACGGCGACAGAGCAAGGAAAGTTAACGAAATCGCACACCCATCTAAATCCGATGATGTGCCTCATAGACTTGGGTGTAAGTTGGGCCAAACTGATGTTGTACGACACCAGGAGCTCGGAAATGAATGGATCCAAGGGAAAACGGAGACCGTTCTCCAAGTGATGAGTGTACACAGAGATGAACCCCCTCGGCGGATGAGTCACCCGAGGACGCTCCTGATCGGGAAGCTCACACCAGTACCCCAAGGCGTGCTGGATTCCGTATAGCTCCTCGGCCCTCCGATGGTAATTCCCCAGCTTCGCCTCCACCAACCAGTCACCACTGACCGATTTCTCCAACGGACCATCGATCTTGGTGGTCTCATGCAAGATCGGGGCATACTTGCCCTTCGGATCAGCTTCAGTCCAATGAACTGGAAACTCAGGGTAAGGACGGCGTACACCCGAAGAACCAGCTTTCTTACCAGAAGTAGCACGTTCAGACACACCAGACCCGCCAACAGCACCATCTTTGGAAGCATCCCAACCAGTCGAACGTTTCTCCACCGGCCTCTCCGAGGGTCCACCCCTTGAATTCTTCTGTACCCTTCCCGAGGGCACATCCTCCCTCTCACTAGAAGAACCAACGACGAACTTACTTTTTCCCTTATTCTTTGCCATGGTCGCGAATTCTCGGTCTAGGGTTTAGATTGAGGAGTAGAGGAAAGAGCGAAAAAATAAGGAAAATTCAGAAACAAGTTACCTTTTCCCGAAGCGGAATTCGCTGACAAAACGAACGACACAAGTTCCCGAAGTCCAGAACTGACCGAATTCCGTAGATCTGAAGAAACTCGAAAACTGCGATCGCCAGAAAAAGAGAGGAAATATGTTTGAAAGAGAGAGAAAGTAAAAGTTTGAAGAGAGCTAAGCGCCCAGTATTTATAGAAAAAAAGAGGCGCATCAACTTCTTTTCAAACCCACGATCTCCACGACACAATACAAGTCCCAACACTTGTCATCAATGCAAATCATCCCTTTTCAAAAAAAGAGAGGGAACTTTCGGACTTCTGACAACTGGAAACCCACCCATTTAATTCTAAATGGACCGGGTCTGGGGGGCATGTTGTTTGGGCTCCCAATTGATATTCAATTGGGCCACTAAGTCCAAAGCCCAATGGCTCTAAACGACAGCATCAAACCTTACCACTATGGCTATTCAACCATCCATTAAGGCCCAAGGCCCAATAGCAATAAATGACCTATGGGCATTTATTATGCAAACACTATAAATAGGCCACCAAGGCTCACACCTCAAGGTACGTCCAATTTTATCGCCTTAAGACTACTATTCTAGAGAACTTCTCTCTAGAATCCGAGCATCGTTCTTACTTAGGCATCGGAGGGGCTTTCCTCGGAAACACCCCCGAGGCTAGTGACTTTGCTCTTGTGCAGGTGAATTCGGACTCGACCCATCCAAGCAAGCAAGATCTTCAACACATACGAAAGGGCCTTCATTCGAAGCCCATTGTTTCCATCTTTACAACACCAGAACACTTAATTAAGCCGTTTAGGCATACTTGTTACGTACTTCTTGGACGTAGATTATGGGGACGACCTGTGCTGGTAGAATATAATACGGAGTATGGAGTATTGTGGTAATTTTTAAAATTTTCAAAATAACCCTCGGGATAATCAGTTGTTGTGTATCTTTTGCTCTTGAATTACAGTGTCAAATTTCATATACTCAGCTTTTCTAATTGGTTTTTTGTTGGCTTTTAGTTTTTTCAGGCGGTCAAGCAACCAATATACAAGTTTGATAAGTGTTTTTTCCTTGGCTAAAAACCTAATTTTTCTCACAAAAGCTAAGAGAAGTTTTTTTTACATTTCTGGTTGACTTTTCAATTTACTAATTATATTTCTTATGAAACAACTAATAGCCAACAACCAACTTTACCAAACACATTTTTAGAAAGTTAACCATTAAACATCTAACATAAAAAACTAATACAAATAGCCACTTAAACATGTCAAGTAAAATAGCCAACAACCGATTGCCAACAGGCCCTATAAATTCCTAAGGGAAGAAATTCACCAGCTGAGTGAGCATAATCTTGCAAATTAGTTAAATCCAGCAGGTGGCCCAGCCTGCATCCGTTGATGCAGGAGCCCATCATTGCAAAGCCCACAAACATTGTACTCCACCCCCTCCGTTGATAACTTTGGTACATGTAATAAAATTATAATATGGCATTAAGGTAATAAAGTCCATAAACAAAAGCTTATCGGATGAAAAAAATTAATATTTTCTCTGTATTTTTTAGGAGTCATATGTTAAACGGTACAAGTATTATAGAAGAATAGTTAAGTTTAATATAATAAAGATGTAAGTGGAGTAGTTGACAATAAAAAATATTATAAAAAAACTAATGAGTGTAAAAGTTAAAAAAAATGGAATTATTTATGATATAACTGGGGGTCATAAGGAATTAATAAATAATAAACAATTTAAGAGTGCGTGTAAAAGTTACTCCCTCCGTCTCTTTTTGTTTTTGACGTTTGGTATTTTTCACGCGTTTTAACGATTAATTAATTTGCATCGAGATTCCTCAATTTTTCTATTTGAACAAGATAAATTACGTTTATTTATAATGTTTTCACTTTTATCAAAATTCTGATATTGGGAAATGAGAAAAATTTAATGTCCCAATGGGAAAGTGTGAAAAATTTAATGTCCCAATGAATTTAATTGGTTAAAATAATAATTGGACATAAATTTTGATAGAATAATAAGTCATTTATGTGATATAAAAGGAAATGTAAAGAACATTTTGAAATACCCAAAAAGGATTACGTAAAAAACAAAAAGAGACGGAGGGAATACCAAAATGAAAGTATGAATCCTAAAAAAATACAGCCGGAAGTAATATGTATGACTCCTAATAAAATACGAAGGAAGTACTGATGTGGCCTAAAAGAATGCCACCTGACTGTACTATCAAAGCCGAGAAAAAATGCCCGAAAGCTTGCCTGCGGGCCTTTCTCAACTTCGCAGGGCCAAGGCCCAAACGATTAAGAGGCCCACTTGGTCCAAACCAAGCCTCCAAAACCTTAGCAGGACACGTGTCCCGATCTTGCATAAACACCCAATCATGCAGGACTAGTTCCCAAGAAACCCTAGCACTATAAATAGTGCAGATCCCTAGGTAAAAGGGGAATTAATTCATTCCCACCAACCTAAGAACTATCTTTGCTCTGCCTTCTCTCTACAAATTACTTATCTCTCTAGCTTATACTTACTTAAGCATCGGAGGGAATATTCCTACGGGAATATTCTTGTTTTGCAGGTTGCCAGAAGTTCGTGCCAGGTCATACTTGATACCTCCGAGGAACGCGTGCCACGTCAGCACCGTAAAATATCCCACAACATTTGGCGCCGTCTGTGGGGAGGTACAATGTCATGGCCGAACTACACCCAGACAGAGAGTACGCTGGTGGAGAAGAAGAGAGACGGCACATTGAAGAAGCCAATCGAATCGCAAATGCAGGGAACACACCGCGACGGATGCAGGCTGAGGTGGTTGTAGAAGAAGAACCAATAACCCAGGAGTCTCCACCAGGCGGCCATCTAAGCCCCAGCGTCCGAGACGCCGTGTTAGACGAGAATCTAGATTTGCCAGTCTCGGTGGGCTCCCTACACGAGACCTTAACAGGATTCCAACAGCAAATGAATCAGACCTTTCGACAACAGGATTCCCGGAAAAATATGCTAATCTACTGCGCTGAGAGTACGGCTCCGCAGAGGCCCCTCAGTCTAGGCGTCAATCGGATAAGCAAAATGCCGCTCAGATCCAACGTTTGGAGAGCTGGAGAAGGTTCTCGTCCACAAGCAAGCAGGGGAGTCAGCCCTGTTCCTGAGCACTCAGGAAATGGCCGTGACCCCCCCCACCTTCTTACCTCGAAGGGACCCGGTCATACGACCATCGTCTAGGGGAAGCCCACCAGCCGTCTTACGGCCAGCCTCAAGGCGTCAAGAACATTATGAGGCTGAATCTGAACTATCAGACACAGGGTCCACTCCTATGATGGAAGATCCGCCATTCTATCCCACTACACGTGGACCGACCCAGATGACGCCCCATAGGGTAAGTATGCGCCCCCGCCTGCTATCCAACCGCCGTGAACCAACCTATCATATTCAACAAGGGCTCAACAACTTGACGTTAAGGCACATGAGTACCCCTTTCTCTGACGAGATCATGAACGCCCCAAAGGAACCCAAAGTAAAAACTCCTACAATTGAAGCTTACGACGGGACCACCAATCCCGATATTCACCTTGTCGCATACCTCCATCACATGTACGTTTAGGGAACCAATGAAGCCACTTGGTGAAAATACTTCCCAGCCACGCTCAAAGGAGTAGCGTCTAAATGGTTTGAACGGCTGCCCCCGGGATCAATTGCCTCTGTTAACGAACTACAGACTTTGTTCTCTACGAGGTTCATGGCACACAAGGAAGAAAGGAAAACCAGCATGCATTTGGGACGGATCCAACAAGGGAAAGACGAGTCCCTAAGAAGCTACGTGAAGCGTTTTAATCTAGAGGCTGGACAGATCCCAGACCTACCTGATGGCGTCTCTTTTGATAATTTTATCAGGGGATTGAAGAAGGGATCCTTCAAGTTTGACCTGGTTAAGAAGAGCGTAAGGACTATGGCCGAGGTCCTGGACGAGGCTGAAGCATTTATCCATGCAACAGAAATATGCAGCGCGTCAAAGGAAGAAAGGATTGGAGAAACAACAGACTCCTCCGGGAAGAAGGATAAAATGGACCGAAAATCCCCACGAATGAATGGCACATGGGCTCTCTCAAAAGAGCATGATACCAACTTTCCTGGGCACAAGAGAGAACGACCGCAAGAAAGGAAATATTTTGAGTACAACACAGATCTTCTCACCATACTAAAAGACGTGGGGACAAGGTACGACCTTGATCGACCTTTCCCCATGAAGTCTCCTGTTGAGACTCGAGATCCCAAATTATATTGCCAGTTTCATGAAGATATAGGACATGAAACCAAGAATTGTAGAAGCTTGAAGAGGGCTATAGATGGCCTAGCCTCCAAAGGACACCTCAAGAACTACTTACAGAAGAATGCGCATGGCTTTGGAAAAAACCAATACAAAATGAACAAGTCACCTACCTCGCCGACTAAGGGACAACACATCGACGGAGGATTTGTAGCCGTCATATCTGGAGGACCGGCCGCTGGAGGACCCACCATGAGAGGATAGAAAGATTATGCTCGCCGCTTAGGACAAGTGCTGCTGTCAGCCAAAGCGCCCATGGATCCATTCCCAAAGATAGAAATATGTGAGTCAAATGGCGGACGGATAGCCACGCCGCATGATGATCCCCTTGTGGTTGAATTCAAGATATCTAACATGAGAGTTAAACGCATACTAATAGACATGGGAAGCTCGTCCGACATAATGAGTCTAGAATGCCTCAATCGCCTAGCGCACGACCCCAAAACCATCGAAAGAATTCACTATCCCATCATTGGTTTTGGAGGGAGCATCATTCACCCTGTTGGCATCATCACTCTGCCAGTTCGAATTGGGGATAGGAAGAATGGGCGAAAGATGGAGGTGGACTTCCTAATTGTTAAAGACTTGACTGCATAAATGTCATCTTGGGAAGACCCACCTTAAACAAGATTAAGGCTGTAGTCGTCACCCATCTGATGCTTCTGAAGTTTGTGTGCGATGATGGAGTTATAGGCACCATACATGGAGATCAACAACAGGCTAGGGACTGTTACCTGACGACCCTTAACCCGTCAGCATGGAAGCAAGATTCTGCCGAATTCAGAGGAAAACGAAAGCATGAAGATGAACCCCAAGTCGCCAAAGAAACTAGACCCGTCCAAATAGAAGCGGTCAAAATTGAAGAAAGTGGCTGAAAGTAGAACATCATTAGGGTAACTATTGTACTCAGAGCCTACAAAACGGCCTAGCTATTGTACCAGAGCCCACAAAACGGCCTGTAAATGCCCGCCTAAGACGCGGTGAATGTAGCAAGCAATTTAGTAAATTAACACTTATCTGACGAATACAAGTCTCAGTTGAACCTTTAAAAAAGGAACACTAAGGGGTGAAGAAACTCACCAGAAAACAATCCCTAAAATAGTGGCGTCAATATCTGCTAAATAAACAATACCCAGTGCTAATAAACACGAAGGGTTTGGATGTACCCAGTGCTAATAAACACAAAGGGTTTAGACATCCAGCATGACGCCTTTTCTTCGAAAGGCGCCCAAAAAAAAAGACTCAAACAAGAGCAAACATTCAGACATAAGACCTCCTCCTTGGATGGCGTCTAAAAACACTAATCGTTTGACGGCCTGAGAAGTGGCCTAGATTAGCGCCTCAAATTAGGCTGATCACCTAAAACACTGAGGTTTCCGTCCAACAACTGGACCCAAAGAAAGAATTCCCAAGAAATCAGTAACGAACTGACGGAATTAAAATAAAATAAAGTGCACAACGGCATGAATTGTTTATACATAGCGCCCAAGGCGCAAACAAACCAAATCAAATAAATGCCAAAAGGCACCAAAGTTATTACAAACGCCCACGGCATCATTCAAACCAACTACAAGAAAAACCGCTCAAGGATGAGGGGCAATAGAACTCCCGTCCTGGACGTCTTGGACTTCAGGGGAGTTCACCTCGTCTTCCTCTATGTCCTCCTCCCCGTCACTGACGAACTCAGGGGGATCTAAGCCTAGGCGCCTAGCCGTCGAGACGGCTATCTGGTGGGAGATACGGCGTTTGAACCAGGAAAAGTCCTTCCCGTCCATAGACTGATCCCACGCCTTTTGGGCACTCTCCAAGATGGACTCCTCGCCCAACTTGAAAGAGCTTGCAGCCTCCTTGCGCACGGCCTCAATCTTTCCTTGCATTGATACGGTTATGGATGAAAGTGATAGTCTTATGCTAGCAATTGGAACCAAAACTGATTTGGGTTCAATGGCTCATTTTGTGTGCATGGTGACTTGGATTGAGTGAGCTCGTTATATGGTCCTTATTATCAAGGTGGTACGTTAATCAAGCTGGTCCGTTTAATCACATTGGTCCGCTTGTTTAAACAGATTGTACGCACTTATTATTTTTAATTGCTTTGGTTAAAGTTGGTTTAATAAAGGGATATTTGTTTAAATCCCCAATTTAAATTAAGTCATTACTTAGCTTTGAATATTGATGTTTGTAAGGAGAGTTTTAAGCCTTTCTAACCTCCAATTTAGTGACTGAATTAGGAGGCTTTAGAGCTTGTAACTGCCAGTTTTAAAGGCTCTTAAATGGCTCTTAATTAGCCGTTTAAAGCTCTTGTAGCTGTTGGTTTTTGGCTATTTATAGTCAGCTTCTTGATTGGAATAAAGAACCAACTGGATGATTAAAACACTTGTTTGTTACATTTCGAATTATAGTTTATAATTCAGCCTTTTTCTTTGTTTTGGACGCGTTTCCTATTCAAAAAACTGATTGTGAGTCAATAGGTCTTGTCTTGCATTCACGATCAACGAGTTAAAGGTCTAGCTTGTTAATCAACTATCCTTGTTTATACAACGAGTTTTTAAACTCGTATCATTAGTGGTATCAGAGCTGCTGTTCGTGTGATCCGCCCAAAAAAAAAAAAAAAAAAAAAAAAGAGCTGCTGTTCGTAATTCTTACAAACTGAAATATGGATTTTGATGATCCTGACTTTCTACAACATCTCCAAGAAGCCTTGAAGAACGTTAGAGATGGGGGGTATCCTAGGCCTCCTAGGCGTGATCTACGGGCTATGGATGAATTCAAAGTCACCGAACTTCCTGAATTTGTTGGTGGAACAGATCCGGAAGCCTATTTGGAGCGGGAGCGCAAAATAGAGAGAATGTTCGATTTCAAGGACATTGATGATGAGAAGCGTTGCAAATATGCCATATTGAAGCTAGGACGAGGGGCTTCATTATGGTTCGAGGGACTGAAATCCAAGAGAATACGTGAAGGGAAGGAGAAAATTACCTCTTGGGAGTCTTTGAAACGTAAGCTACGTAAAAGGTATGTGCCAACAACTCATAGAATAACAACTTATCGTAAAATTGCCGAGTTGAGGCAAGGAAAAATGAGTGTGGCTGAATATATTGATGAGTTTGAAAAGTTGTCGTTAATGGGAGAAATTGAGGAAATTGAGGAACAAAAACTGTCCAGATTTTTAAGGGGTCTAAATTATAATATTGCCAATACCGTAGACCTTTATCCATATTCTGATTTTGACACTCTTTGTGGACTTTGTTTAAAATTGGAAAATCAAGGGAAGGCAAAATATGGGGGAGGGTCTAGTATGGATGGTAAAGCCAAGTCTTGGGCTAAATCCGAACCTAGCTTGAAACCAAACACATCACCTAGTACCGTAGGTCAAGTAATTCTACGGCTGCCCCTAAACCATCTAACCCAACCAAAGAAACAAGTCTGTCCAAGGTGCGTTGTTTTAAGTGTCAAGGGTTTGGGCATTATCAAAATGCGTGTCCAAATAAACGAGTAGTGACCTTGAGAGAAGCTGTTGAATGTCGTGAGGATTTGTTTGAAGAGGAAAAGAGGTTGGGGGACGTATTTGTGTTTGATGAGAGTGGTGATGAGGAACAAGAGGAAGGGTATGAGGCTCCAATTTATGACACAAATCTGGTTCTTAGAGCGCTACAAACTCAAATTTCACCTACTGGTCTAGACCAACGAGATCAGTTGTTTCATACTAAATGTCAAGTGAAGGATAAGTGGTGTAGTGTAATTGTTGATGGGGGGAGTTGTACCAATGCTTCTTCTAGTGAAATGGTGTCAAAATTAGGCTTAATCACTACTGCCCATCCTAGGCCATACGCACTCCATTGGCTTGATGATGGTAATAGTGTAAAAGTGTCGAAGCAAGTAAGGGTTGGTTTTACTATGGGTTCGTATGTGGATGAAGTTCTTTGTGATGTTATTCCTATGGATGCTTGTCATATTTTGTTGGGTCGTCCTTGGCAGTTTGATAGGGACGTGATTCATAAAGGGAGAAGCAATGAGTATGAATTGAGAGACAAAGGCAAGAAAATTGTGCTAAAGCCTATGTCATCTCAAGCAGTTCGATCCATGAGTGTGAAACAAAAGAAAAAGCCGAATCTCACCATGTTGGCTAGTGAACGAGAAATTGAGCAAGCTCTTGATCATGGAGAGTTGGTGTATTTGCTCGTGGCTAAGGAGAGTCCAATTGAAGGCCAAAATTGGAAAGAAGGCAGTCCCATTGCCGAATTGCTGTTTGAGTTCAAGGATGTATTTCCGGATGAATTACCACCAGGTTTGCCCCCTATTCGTGGTATTGAACATCAAATTGATCTTATTCCAGGAACTTCTTTCCCTAATAAGGCTGCCTATCGTTGCAATCCGGAGGAAACAAATGAATTACAAAAGCAAATTGATGAACTTGTGAATCAAGGCTATGTTAGAGAAAGCTTGAGTCCATGTGCTGTTCCGGTGTTGCTTGTGCCTAAGAAAGATGGAACATGGCGAATGTGTGTTGATAGTAGGGCTGTGAATAACATTACCATCAAGTATCGTTTTCCAATTCCGAGACTTGATGATATGTTAGATGAGCTCCATGGTTCGAAGTTGTTCTCAAAAATTGATTTGCGAAGTGGTTATCATCAGATTCGGATGCGTGAAGGAGATGAGTGAAAAACGGCTTTCAAGACAAAACATGGTTTGTATGAGTGGACCGTCATGCCATTTGGTCTCACTAATGCTCCTAGTACGTTCATGAGGCTAATGAACGAAGTGCTTAAATCATTTTTGGACAGATTCGTTGTGGTATATCTTGATGACATCTTGATGTATAGTAGGAACAAAGAGGAGCATCTGATTCATTTGAGGGATGTTTTTGAAACACTTAGAGCTCAAAGACTCTATGGGAAGCTAGAGAAGTGTTCATTCCTTGTTGACAATGTTGTATTCTTAGGCTATGTGGTTTCGAAAGATGGAGTGTCCGTGGATTAGTCCAAGATCGAGGCTATCAAATCGTGGCCTTATCCTAAAACTATAAGTGAGGTGCGTTCATTTCATGGTCTTGCTTCATTTTATAGACGTTTCATTCGTGATTTCAGTACTATTACTAGTTCTATCACTAGTTGCTTGAAGAAAGGTGCTTTTTTATGGGGAGAGGACGCTCAAAAGGCGTTTGATGTGATTAAAGAGCGTTTGTGTGCTGCTCCTATTTTGGCGCTGCCAGATTTCTCTCAACCTTTTGAGGTCGAGTGTGATGCTAGTGGAGTGGGGATTGGTGCTGTTTTGATCCAAGGTAAGCGTCCCATAGCTTATTTTTCGGAAAAGTTAGGGGGTGCTCGTTTGAATTATTGCACTTATGATAAAGAGTTCTATGCCATTGTTAGAGCTTTGGATCATTGGAGTCATTATTTGCGTTCTAGCCACTTTGTTTTGCATTCTGATCATGAATCTTTGAAGTATATTAATGGGCAACAAAAATTGAGCCCAAGGCATGCTAAATGGGTTGAGTTCTTGCAATCCTTTCATTTTTCTTCGAAATACAAAGATGGTAAAAGCAATGTGGTGGCTGATGCATTATCACGAAGGTACACTTTGCTTGCTACACTTGATGTTCGTTTGTTGGGGTTTGAGACCTTAAAAGATTATTATCACGATGATGGTGATTTTGGAGTTGCATTCGAGAAATGTGCAGTTGGTTCTTATGGAGAGTAGATGTTGCAAGATGGGTTTCTTTTCAAAGGTAATCGCCTTTGTATTCCTAAGCATTCAATTCGTGAGTTACTAGTGCGTGAGGCTCATGGGGGAGGATTGGCTGGTCACTTTGGCATAGCCAAGACCTTGGAAATCTTGAGAGAACATTTCTTTTGGCCTAAAATGTTAGGTGATGTAACGAACATTGTGAATAAATGTGTGACTTGTCATATGGCCAAGAGTTCTTTCAAACCCGGTTTATACTCACCTTTGCCGGTTCCAGTTCGCCCTTGGGAAGATGTATCCATGGATTTTATAGTGGCTTTGCCTCGTACTCAAAGAGGTAAGGATGCTATCATGGTCGTGGTGGATAGATTTTCAAAAATGGCTCACTTTGTTGCTTGTCACAAAACGGATGATGCTTGTAATGTGGCTGATTTGTATTATAAGGAGATTGTTCTTTTGCATGGAATTCCAAAGACTATTGTTTCTGATCGAGATTCCAAGTTCTTGAGTTACTTTTGGAATACATTGTGGAGAAAGGTGGGAACCAAGTTGTTGTTTAGTACTTCACATCACCCTCAAACTGATGGGCAAACAGAGGTGACAAATCGAACCTTGGGAACGCTATTGAGAGGGTTGGTAAGTAAAACGCAAAAGGATTGGGATGTCAAGCTTGCTCACGCTGAATTTGCTTATAATTGGTCTCCTACTTATGCTACTGGTCATTCTCCATTTGAGGTAGTATATGGGATTAATCCATACTTGCCCTTAGATTTAATTCCATTACCAAAAGATGAGTTGGTTCACAAGGATGCCGATGCTAAGTTAAAGTCTATGATGAAACTGCACCAACAAGTTCGTGAGCGAATTGAAGCTATTAATGCCTCTTATAAACAGAAATCAAATAAGAATCGCAAACCGAGGTTGTTTGAAGAAGGTTATTTAGTTTGGGTTCATTTAAGGAAAGAGCGTTTTCCAAGCAAACGCAAGAAGAAGCTTATGCCTAGAGCTGAAGGTCCTTACAAGGTGGTTGCACGTGTGAATGATAATGCTTACAAGATTGAGCTTCTGGGAGACTATGGTGTCCATGCTACTTTCAATGTAGGTGATCTTTCACCTTATCTTGATGATGATGGCCTTGCTGAATTGAGGTCAATTCCTTTTAAAGGGGGAGGGGATGATACGGTTATGGATGAAAGTGATAGTCTTATGCTAGCAATTGGAACCAAAACTGATTTGGGTTCAATGGCTCATTTTGTGTGCATGGTGACTTGGATTGAGTGAGCTCGTTATATGGTCCTTATTATCAAGGTGGTACGTTAATCAAGTTGGTCCGTTTAATCACATTGGTCCGCTTGTTTAAACAGATTGTACGCACTTATTATTTTTAATTGCTTTGGTTAAAGTCGGTTTAATAAAGGGATATTTGTTTAAATCCCCAATTTAAATTAAGTCATTACTTAGCTTTGAATATTGTTGTTTGTAAGGAGAGTTTTAAGCCTTTGTAACCTCCAATTTAGTGACTGAATTAGGAGGCTTTAGAGCTTGTAACTGCCAGTTTTAAAGGCTCTTAAATGGCTCTTAATTAGCCGTTTAAAGCTCTTGTAGCTGTTGGTTTTTGGCTATTTATAGTCAGCTTCTTGATTGCAATAAAGAACCAACTGGATGATTAAAACACTTGTTTGTTACATTTCGAATTATAGTTTATAATTCAGCCTTTTTCTTTGTTTTCGACGCGTTTCCTATTCAAAGGACTGATTGTGAGTCAATAGGTCTTGTCTTGCATTCACGATCAACGAGTTAAAGGTCTAGCTTGTTAATCAACTATGGCTCTTAATTAGCCGTTTAAAGCTCTTGTAGCTGTTGGTTTTTGGCTATTTATAGTCAGCTTCTTGATTGGAATAAAGAACCAACTGGATGATTAAAACACTTGTTTGTTACATTTCGAATTATAGTTTATAATTCAGCCTTTTTCTTTGTTTTGGACGCGTTTCCTATTCAAAGAACTGATTGTGAGTCAATAGGTCTTGTCTTGCATTCACGATCAACGAGTTAAAGGTCTAGCTTGTTAATCAACTATCCTTGTTTATACAACGAGTTTTTAAACTCGTATCATGCATGGCCTTGAGCTGGCCTTCAAGAATGTTCACCTTGGAAGAGAAATTAATCACCCGCTCCGAGACGGAAGAGTACCCCTTTCTCAGCACGGCAAGCCGCCCCTCATGTTCCAGCAACTTCTCTTCATACTTCTCGGCGTCCTCCTCGGCCTTCTTCAGATCTTCCGTCTTGGATTTGATCTTCTTGTTCGCGTCCAAGTTGATCAACCTGACCGTCTTCTCAGCATATTGCTCATGATTCTCGATCTAGTCCTTGTGCTTGAGAATCTCATTGTGCATATCAAAGCGATAGTTCCTACTCTCGGCACAGCGAATGAAAAGCCGCCAAAGACAACATAGAATTAAAAATAGCGCACATATATAATCATAACTACATAGATCCAGGAGTAAGTGTCTCACATCAAGGACGAGAGACTGAATGGACCCAAAGAATCCCAAGTCAATCCCGGTGAGTGACCTCACATATTCCTCAGGGATGGCCGCATACACGTCCGCGAGGATCTTATCCTTCGCCTCTGAGCTAAAACCAGCAGAAGGGGGGATGCTCGCCACCTCGGCCCGCCGCATCCGCTTGAACATCTCAACTGAACCAAACGCCAAGATTATCAAACATCGTGCAAATCCCAACTTGACATGACAGATATAAAGTACAGAAACACTAACCAATTGGCGAAGCTGCAGGAGAAGTAGAGGCATTATCAGTAGAAGGAGCCTCAGTTTCCTTGCCTTTACCCTTGTCCTCCTTGGACGAGGTGGTGGCGTCAGCAGCCTTAGTCTGTTCGACTGCTACTTCGTCAGCAGCTGCTCCGGCAGTACAATCCCTTTCGATGTCCACCTGAGAAGGAACCTCCTTTTGCTCAGGAGGAGGAATGAACGTCTGGGTAGGAGGAACCTCCCCCTCAGCTAGGGGAGCGGACGGTTTTGGTACCGACGGCTTGGTGACAGCATCGGCCGGACCCATCTTCTTAAAGAAGGGCCGTTTTGGCTTAGGAGCCTCCGTCGAAGATGCAGGACGCTTCTTCGTAGCTGGCAAAGTGGGTTCCTAAAGATGACGGAAGTCAGCGACCAAATCATGATCAGAAATGTACAGAGGCAAAAAATAAAAAATAAAAAAAATTACCTTGGCGACGTCGCCAAAGGCACCCTCGCTGGGCTTCTCGGAGGAGTCCTTTTTCTTGGCCTCCACGGCCTTGAGAATGTCCTCGGTATACACCTCGGACAGCCAAGCGGGTACTTCCACTACACCCTTGTCTTCGGAGGATAGGCGATCCATGACAGAACCTACAAAGCCAAGGGTTAGTAAAAAAAAAAAAAAAAAGGATGTTGAGTGAAAATCTATGGGGAACTACCTCTACTCAAATAGGAACAAAGACCAACGGCCGAAAGAAAGACTATATTGGTGAACTGGCCGAAATGGGGAAGCCAGGCATTAGGCATCAAGGCATGGCTCTTTGACGACAGCCGATACATCTCAGCCTGGAACAAGGGCTTCACTAGTCCCCACTCTCTGGACGAGAGGCGAGGGTAGGCGTCAGCTTTAGACAAATAGCGAGGCCGACGGTTCCACCTAGAAAGACGTCTAGAAAGAGAGAGGTCTTCCATTCGAACAATAGACCACTTCTTCCTCCACCAAACCCAACTAGAGGTCTTACCCACCACCGTCTTATATCCCCGACGGCTGTAAAGGGTGAACCACCCCTGGGGAGAACGAGAAGAAGGGGCAATGACTACGAGACGAAGGAAAGCAGGAAAGGAAGGGGTGACGCCGCTCAAAGCATACTTGGCAATAAAACCAAAAATATTTGCCCAAGAGTTAGGCGTCAATTGAGCAAGGCCAATGTCATACCCCTCCAAAACGTCCATCACAAAGGGGTGCAATGGAAATCTAAGACCCAACCTAAAGGTAGCAGTATAAACAGCTACCTCTCCTTGGGAGAGTTGGTCCACAGAGTCATGAGGTCGAGGGCTCCTAAGACTAAAACCTGGGGGCAGGAGCAGAAAACGCTCAAAATCACGTCCCTTCTCCCTCAGGTACCTCAGCCATTTCATGCTGGGAAAGATATCAGATGGAAATAGATTGACGTCCTCCCTCCCCCGGACCATAGGAGGAAGATTTTTTGCAAACTCCTCGTCTGAAGAGCTAGAGGAGTTATCTTCAAAATCGTCGCGTGGAACGCGGGGACAGGAAGCCACATTCTTCCTTCTTCTAGGAGAATGTGCCGTTCTTATGGCCCCGTCTCCTGTATTATGGGAGGAACGGACTCCACTCCTACTTCCTTGGGACTGGTTCGAAAAAGGAACCCTATCGTCCCCCTCTCGCGGTGCAGCCCATGCACGCACGTTGGCTGTTTGTCTAATTCGAGCCATGCCGTCCTGCATAAGGGACAGGACGTCTGAATTTAGCAAAAGAATGAAAGAGATGGGTGTCATAACCCCCAAGACGCCCCCACAGAACACTATAAACAATAAACAAGAGAGGTCCCACAAGCATACAAAAAATAAAGTTTTGATAGAGAACTTACCAGAAAATGATCAAACCGATGAGAAGTCTTGACAAATCCTCTAAACCCTCAAGAACACTGGACAACGAATCCAAGAACACTCAAGCGCAAGCACAAGCAAATCTTTGGCAAGACGAAATTTGCTTTCTCTCTCTAAGAAAAATTGCTCTGAAGTAACAAAAGAAAAATGAAAGAGGAACTGAAGCTTTTAAAGGAAAATCTAAGCTCTGAAAAGCCCTCGCACGTGGCGCTCCCTCCGATCAAGCAGCCTACCCCACAGGGACAAGGGGCATCCTCCTTGAGGGGCAAATGATGTGGCCTAAAAGAATGCCACCTGGCTGTACTATCAAAGTCCAGAAAAAAGGCCCAAAAGCTTGCATGCGGGCCTTTCTCAACTTCGCAGGGCCAAGGCCCTAACGATTAAGAGGCCCACTTGGTCCAAACCAAGCCTCCAAAACCTTAGCAGGACACGTGTCCCGATCTTGCATAAACAACCAATCATGCAGGACCAGTTCCCAAGAAACCCTAGCACTATAAATAGTGCAGATCCCTAGGTAAAAGGCATTCAATTCATCCCCACCAACAAAAACTTATCTTTGCTCTGCCTTCTCTCTACAAATTACTTATCTCTCTAGCTTATACTTACTTAAGCATCGGAGGGAATATTCCTACGGGAATATTCTTGTTTTGCAGGTTGCCAGAAGTTCGTGCCAGGTCATACTTGATACCTCCGAGAAACGCGTGCCACGCCAGCACCGTAAAAGATCCCACAACAAGTACAATATAAAGATGAAGATAGGCCAATCGAACAAATTCGTTAAAAAAAGGATGGTTGGCGACAATTTGGTAAAAACAAATATCTCCAGTAATACTTTGGTAAATTTAAATGAACCTAGCAACAATTTGATAAAGGAAAAATTACTTTAAATAATCCAACCTTTTGACGATTTTCCATTAATAATCCAACCTATCGATTATTATCTAATAATCTAACCTTTATACCCCGTTCGCTTTTATTGCCCCAAACAACCAGTAACCGGAAGAACAAGTCACCAACTTATTTTTTTTTTTTTTAAAAAAAAAAACCCACCCTTCCTTTTTCCATCTTCCCGAACCCCCTTCTCCCCCTTCCTCCTTTTCAAGCTTCCATCAATGGCTACTCTCCCTCTCCACTTCCTCGGTCCAACTCATCCTTAAAAAATTACTTTCTTGAAGAAATATGTAGTTTCCTTTCTTCATCTCCCAGTGAGGCAACCCCCAAAATCGAACCCACCTCTGGGAATCTGAAGCCGCCGCCGACGATTTGATGCATATCGAAGTGAGACTTGAAGTGAATAGATCAATTAAGAGAAAAATTAATGATTATGATGAAATTGATTGATGCGTGTGATTTTGTTTGTGTATTTAGATTATTCAATGGGTTTTAATTATCACATTTATTGGGTTTTGGGATGATGATTTAGTGTTGAAAGTTTTAGGGTTTTGGATTTTGGTGGGCGGAGATCAGAAAACGAAAAAGGAGAAATTATGTGTTGTGAGTTTCTGGATTTTGGTCTGGGTGGTTGGTGCTCGGTGTCGGAGGGTGGTTGGTGATTTTCGGTGCAAGGAGAATAGATGTAGGTGATATTCAGAATGAAGGAGAGGAAAAGAAAGGGTCGGAGGTCAGATGCGGTGGTTTCGGGTTGGAGGTCAAGTGGTGGTAGTGTTGGCTGTCGGAGGTAGGAGAAATTAGGGACAAATATTTACATAGAAATGGCTTAAAATTTTCCTAAAAAATAACTTACCCAACCCTTTGTAAATAAGTTCTTCTGATTCATTCAATTGAAATATCGTGGCATTACTATAATTCTATGAAACAAGAGGAGTAAAATTTTATGTATGGCATTACTATCATTCAATATTGCTTAGACACCATTGTTGATGGACTTGGAAGAAGAAGGTGATTTAGATTAATAAACTGGAATTACATAAAAGAAAGAACATCCATAAACGAAGGGAGCTACTACCGATTGCATAAACTAATGGAAGAAATTGGAGAAAACAAAAGAGAGATTGGAGAGGGAGTGGAAAAAAGAGAGAGAAATATTTTATAAAAGAAATTTATGACGAATGGTTGCTTGACAAGTGTATTGGTAACCTGTTGTATTGGGTTGGTGACCTGTTGGGTGCATTAAAAGTTAATGAGATGCAAAGGTTGGATTATTGGATAATAATCCAAATGTTGGATTATTGACGGCAAATCGTCAAAAGGTTGGGTTATTTATAGTAATTTTTCCTTTGATAAATTAAAATGAATTCCGCTGCATTTGACCAATAAAGTAGACCAAGATTTGTCATTATTTTATTATATTTTTTATTGTAATTATTTATACAAGTCTTATTTTCGTCAAAAACCCGCTTATTATAAATAAAAAGATATTTTAGTATTTAATACCTTAAAAATACACCACTTTTATATTTACTATATATGAAAAGATTATTTTAAAGTATGTTTTTGTTTGGATCACTAACACCTTACCGTTTTCCCATTTTAAAATTATGTCATTGTAAGTTATTCAAAGTTCATTATTTTCCTTTTTCGTTTTTTTACTATACTATTACTAGTTTCTGGGTTTAGACAATGCCCCGGGCTACTACATTAATAACATTTACATTTACTTACGTATATACGAAATATATTTTTTGCAACTATAACATGAAACATGTAACAGCTTAGTGGTAAAAGCTTTATTGTTTAAATTCAAGGTTAGAGGTTCGAACCTTATACAAACCCATGTATGTTTGACATTTTTTAATGTATACGAACATTATATGGAGCAAACCACCCATAAACAGAGCTAAAATAACAACTTAAAAATGAGGGAATAAAAAACCTTGACAAATACGGCTCAAAGTCTTGTATTCTCATTAATCTCGAACACTTATATAGTACATCATAATTAACCGAGTAAGGCTAAATAAGGAACTTAACATATTTATCGCTTTACAATATTAACACTAATAATACTCTGTATATTCGGTATATACTATAAGGGACTATCGTAACATCTTCCCTCAGGGTGGAGCATGAAGATCTCGAATTCCCATCTTGTCAATAAAAAACTCAAACTGCGCCTTTCCCAACGCTTTGGTGAAAATATCGGCCAATTGTAACTTTGTCGACACATACGACGGACAAATAATCCCTTCCTTAATCGCATCACGAATGAAATGACAGTCTGCCTCAATGTGTTTCGTCCCTCTCATGAAACACTGGATTCTGTACAATATGTAGTGTAGATTGACTATCACAACACATACTCATACCTTGCTTGTGTGCAACTCCCAAATCACAAAGTAATTGTTTCAACCACTTTAACTCACACGTCAAGGCTGCCATCGAACGGTATTCCGCTTCCGCGGAGGAACGAGAAACAGTATGTTGTTTCTTGGTCTTCCAGGAAATCGGAGACAGACCAAGCAACACAACCCATCCAGTCAACGAACGACGAGTCACTGGGCAACTTGCCCAATCCGAATCATACTACCCTTCCAACTGCAACTCACTGTCAGAACGAAGAAGTATCCCTTGGCCCGGACACTTCTTTAAGTACCTTACAACTCGCAATGCTGCTTCCCAATGTTCCTCTTTCGGCGCCTGCATAAACTGGGATAAAATATGAACAGAATAAGCTAAATCAGGCCTTGTGACAGCCAGATAAATCAGACGCCCAACCAGACGTCTATACTTCTCACCGTCTGCCAACTCCTTTCCGTCTGCCAATGCCAGTTTATGATTCTGCTCCATCGGAAAGTCTACAGGTTTTGCTCCTAATAATCCAGACTCCGAAATAATATTCGGTGCATACTTTCTCTGACATACATAAAATCCATCACTATTGCCAGCCACCTCGAGTCCGAGAAAGTACTTCAAAGCCCCCAAATCCTTCATTTTAAAACATTCACTCAAATATGCTTTAAAACTCGCCAAAGCAAATGTATTATTTCCGGCGATAATCATATCGTTGACATATATAAGTACACTTAATTGCAACGAACCTTTGGAAAGAGTAAACAACGAATAATCTCAGAGTGATTGCCGAAACCCGTAGGAGATCAAGGCCGTAGACAATTTGTCAAACCGACATCGGGGAGCCTGCTTCAATCCGTACAACGACTTCCTCATTCTGCACACTTTATCAGAATTACCTTTCTGAAATCCGGGAGGAATATTCATATAATCTCTTCGTCTAAGTCTCCATGTAAAAATGCATTATGAACATCCATCTGGTGAACCTCCCAATTCTTAACCGCTGCAACTGCTAAGAAAGTACGGACGGTCGCCATTTTTGCTACTGGAGCAAAAGTCTCATTGTAATCTAATCCCTCCTCCTGATGATTACCTAAAATACCAACCGTGCCTTTAGACGCAATAAATTTCCATCTTCGTCTCGCTTCTCAGTATACACCCATTTTCTTCCAAGTGCTTTCTTTCCTGCTGGCAGACTCTCTAATGTCCAGGTACCTTGCACCTCAAGAGCTGTAATCTCAGCGGCCATTGCTTGTCACCACCCCTCATGTTTCATAGCCTGTTTAAATGTTTTGGGTGCCTTTTCTTCCTGCAATGCTGCAATAAAATTTCTGTGTTTGGGCGAAAAACGTTCATAATTAACAAAATATGTGATAGGATAAGGAGTACCTGAGGAAGATGAAGTCGTAGGTGAGTCTGTATAAGCACTATATTTTTTCCGTATTGTATGTAAAAGATGATCTCGTAGCTTCGTCGACTGAAATTTTTCACGCTTTCCTCTTCCCAACTCCTGCCCCGTATCCTCTCTTACACTTTCCCCGCCCAAACTTGATTTTCAAATCTCACCCTCCGTCTCCCTATGTTGTTCGTGCATTACTGCAGACCCCACTGCAGCATGCTGCGCCTGCAAAGCAGCATCAGAACCTTGCGCAACAGCAGCAGGCAACCCAGCAGCAAGCCCTTGTAGGGAAATACAGTTAAACATAATAACATGTGCGGAAACAATCCCCAAAGCCAGGAAACATGTATAAAGCACAGATTAAGCAAACTTACATTCGAAGCGTGTTTTCCACAATAATATGTCAACGAACACGAACAAAGAACTCCAATTTTCGTTCCTCTACTTGGTTCACTGACACGTTCAGATCCGTCTTGATTATCGTAGCTTAGACAATCGATCAAGATACTTTGCTTTTGGGATGAACACACCTTGGAGGCAAAGAGAGAATTAGGGTTCTTTGTTTTTCACCTAGGGTTGTGTGTGTTGTGTTATGATTAGTTGGAAAGAGGTTAGAAGGTTATTTACATAACCTTACTAACCGACCAAGCCTTGAGGCAAGGCCGGCTAGCAAGCCCCGCGCGCCATCACACGGACACGCACAGCAAGCTAGGCCGTGGGCCGCGCTGCTGCTGCTGTGTCGTGGTCTCGGCCCGCACGCGCACAACTCCTCGGCCATGGGACTCGCTGCTGCGTTGCTTTGCTTGCTCGCCTAGCGCGCGCGCGGCCATGGGCCTTGAGTGCTTCATGCACTCGGCTCGTGGGCCGCTCCTCGTATTCGCAATTTAATATATTTCCGATATTTATCATTTCGTATACGACGAATCACCGTAGTATGATACGATTTATTCGTCTCTCCTAGCTTACGAATATTCGCGATACGATATACGATTCCGATGCAAGGTCGTATCGTATAATACGTTTCCAACTTAATTCCCGAAAAGCTATTAAATGAATTTCCGATTCATTTAATCCGGTGATCTGTTACGTGTCATTAGTGTGACCTTGTAGGTTCAGTCAAGAGTAAGTTGTGAGTTTAATATCCATTAGAACTCACTGATCGGAAGCATTGCTCCAGCTAGCTATTCCGATCACTTGATCTCACTGAATTAATTATTCGCAATTAATCTGAACCTTGGTATTAGACTTAATGCACCTTGGGTGAAGGACATATTTCCTTCAATCTCCCACTTGTCATTCAGACAAGTGTGCATCCACATTCCTTTGTCACTTAGCGTTACTTACTGAACATAAGGTAAGATCCAAGCCATCCTTATTAGGTCCAGAAGTGTTTCTCGGATTACAGAGTTCAACTGTCAAACTTTTGCAGAAGGTTAAGCCTAACCATTCTGAGCACGGCCATGCATTTTACAGTATCTAACTCTCCGAGAGGCCTTGTTACACAACAACACCATATCCTATCAAAGATAGGAGGACAATCCATTCTTGCAATCTATGAACACTCACTTTGATTCATAGTACGCCCAATAACTGCTTTTATAGCCTCCTTTTACGGTGCGACGTTTAGCTAGTATCAAAGCGAACTAATTCTCAAACGAGCAGACATAATCGCTCATGTTCTGAGGAACGGTTTCTAATCACCATTAATGAGAACTACCTATGACATGACTTTAATCTCTTAAAGTGTTCTCATGGTCAATCCGATACAAGATCCAATAAGTATCTATGCAGATTCTGACATCCAGTCACTCTAGTTCAAGAAACAGAACTAAGTAATCTACTTGCAATCTAATCTTCATTAGTCATTGGTCGTCCACCTTTCAATGACCTGGATTAGGGATCCTTTGTGACTTCAATATTCAAGTTCACTTATGGGTGTTTCTTCGTCGAAGAATCCATCTTGACATCCCATTTGAATGATTTGAATCACATGGACTTATCATTTAATACTAAACCAAGATTAAATGAACTATGAAATATAATTTCATAAATGATAAATGTTAAACCAAATGCTTACCAATTTGTGGGCCTCTAACCCAAAATCAAGCATTTAATGTTTTACAGATATAGGCCTTTCACCCAATACTTAAAACATTCATGGAACTCAAACTTGATTCCTTATATGCATATGAATGTTGTGTATCATTTAATGTAGAGGTTTAGTTTATCATACTTTGCTATCCTTAGCATCTTTTCTATAGAAATCCTTTCGATGTAAGATGAAAAGATCTTTGAATGTGTTTCTAGAATGATCTAGTCTTTCGTTGCTGTTTAGAATGATAATCACATCTAAAATAGAAAATCATCCAGGTAGCAGACTTGTGATCAACCTGAGTTCATTGAAGAACTCCCACTAAAAACAATTCCCTTTAATTGCTTCTTAGGCAACAATGAATTCATTTCAATTATGTAGAATTTTTGAATGATGTTTCCCTTTTGGAATGCTCCAACCAGTTCACATAGATGTGGGAGATACATCTTTCAACTGAGAACTTGGAAACTAATCATTTTCAGTTTCCCATGCATCACATATGGTTTAGAACCTATGTAACCACCTTTTAATCACGACGCCTAATTGCCCGTGTTTGTTTGTGGTTTGCCTAACAATAAGATCTAACTTTTGCTTAGGAAAATGCATGTAGCATCAAAACTTTAGTTATCTTCACTTCCTCTTATCAAGTGCTCATCCTACATTTCCAAATGTATTGGATGTTCTTGATAGTGTTCCAATGATCTTTGATCCAGATCAATAGAGATTGGTATAAACTCGTCACGATTCAATGTTCACGAGTTATCTTGGCGATCTATATATCACATTATACATGATTGATTGTAACGCAAAACCATTCGCATTTTAAAATCCATTCATGTAACTTTTAGCTTCATTCTGTTTCAAGAGACACTGAATCTTGCTAAAATCTTGGCATTGCCATGTGATATAAGGTGAAGGCACCTCTTCAAGGTCCTTCATGCTTAACTTTAGTAATAATAGCCTAGCTTTATACTTAGTTAAAGCATTCATAACTTAGACTTACTCATATGGGTTGAGAGTCTCTTTTGAGTCTCTCCATTGTGTTTGATTTAGTAATTACTTTTACAGAATCCAAACAACGCTTTAGATCCTATCCAATAGATCTTTAACCCAGTATGTTCTAAGTTTCGCCATGGTTCTAATAAAATACTTTCAAATCTAACCATTTAGAATTTGAATGTCATTTTCAATACAGAGATATGTATCTCATATATAGAACCAATAAACTGGACTTAGCTCCCCCTAAAATCCTCATCTATAAGATGATCCATATTTTCATAAATCTATGATTGCTCAATAGCCTTTTAGACAAATATGGTCCAATTCCCACTTGCATGCTTTAATCTACGAATAGATTTCTTAAGCTTGCTCTTTTATCTAGCATCCAAAACTTTTACATTGTGTGATGTACACAATTTCTTTCTACAAGTCCAATTGAGTAAGGTGTTTCATTTTCCAATTGCCATATTTCCATATGCAATGATTGCTAGATTTATCCAAAATAGTTCAAGCATTCCGACTTGGTGAAAAAGATTTCAACATTATCAACGCCGTGAAGTTGTTTACAATCTTTAGCCACCAATCTAGCTTCTCTTTTGTATGTGTATACAATATCATCTCTGTATGTTTTGAAAACATGTTTCCAACCAATGGGAGTAAAACCCTTTATGCAAAACAACATTGTATGTTTAGAAAACATGTTTGCAACTAATGGGAGTGAACCCTTTATGCAAATCAACCAAATCATAGTTTTGATTCTTCAAGATGAAGGTACTTTGGATGAAATGGCCTCTAACCATTTTGTATGGCCTCGAACCATACTTATGTTTCTGATGGCCTCAAACCATACTTGGGAATATTTAATTCGTCGTAGCTAACCTGTAAGTCGTATGTTTTTTAAGCACTTTCCAAAGTCTTCATAGTTTTCATTCCTCAAGATATCTATGTATCTATCTTGGTTGAATTCTATTCCTTATACGATTTACCTAGGTATTGAACATCAAATGTTAGTGTCTATAAAGACATTACTCAAGTCCTTTGAGTATTAGGATTCTCTTGAAGCACTTCTAAAGTCTTCATGAAGCTCTTCCAAAGGCTTCTAAGTACGGAGCTTTTCCTAAGACTCCTAAGTATCCTACATTTGTTTGTTGCTTGACTCGAAGTCCATTCGAGGTCATTTTTCTCCCACTTGCCTTTTTGGAAATATGATGGTTTCCTAAAAGACATTATCTAGAGCAACAACCATATGTTCTCAGATTTGTGGTAGAATCAATACCTTTTGTTTCTATGAGTCTCTCATAAAGAAACATATATCTATCCTTGAGTTTGTTTGATGTAAACACTAACTCCCACTGGGTTTGACAACCCTAGATATATATGTACTGAAAAGATATACTGAACCGAAGTTCAATCCTTATGACATCTTATCCTTAGCTTTGACAACCTTGTTTAGTGTGATAGTCACTCGAGAGTATCATTTAGAAACTATATAGGAAAATAGTCGTGATTATCGTTAATCGAAATAGATTCCGATTTCTCCATTTGGACATACCATATTTTTATGGAGCTTCAATTGTCATATTGCCATATAAACAATCTAGATAATCTTTCTTGGCTTATGCAATCACCTTGACCCAGCTAGATGTTCCAAAATTCTTGCCAAGTTGATTTTATACCGTTTTGTGAATTGTATTGAAGCATTTCACACATTTCACTTTGAGTAAATATAGCCATATTTTCTCAAATTCTTGTGAAATAGGTAAGTCATAAAATCCATCTTTGGCCCATGAACTGCATTGTCTAGAAACTTCTAACAATGGTCCATTTCTATGTCATGTTCAACAAGCAAGACCCACGTGTCTTTAATTAACCAACTTTCAGAAATCCATGCCATGCTTAGAATGTTGACTTGTTGATATGGTCGTATGACATTGCCAAAGATATGTGGAACACAAATCAAAATGTTTGATTTGAACCTTCTGAAGTTTGAGTGTGAAGAGATTCGTTTGTTTATTAATCAATCATATGACTCAACCCTTAAGTGACCATTTCATTCAAATAAACACTCAACGAATGTTTTTGTTTACTTTGAATGTGAGTCTTTCCGTTGTCCAAACAGAAATTGATTATGATGATTAATGGAACATAATACCATTAACTTCCAGCCTTTAGAAGGACTTTAAAACAAACATGATGACCGTACAGTTAATGTAGCACAACTTTGCTTCATTTCCCACTTGTAGGTCAATTACCAGACTTAGCTCCCGGAATTTGAGTTCTTAACAAGAGTTTAGAACCTCAAGCGGTAATCTAATACCATAGGAGTTTATTTGCTAAGTCATTTCTCTTTAACACAAACTTTTAGGTAGAAATTGAATATTGAATTCATTTCTTTTGTTCCCCTTTCCTATCCTATCTAGCACGTTTTCTTATAGTCCTAAAGATTTTACTCTTTGCTTGATCTTCTTACTTTGTTACGCTTACAAAGTCCCTTTCTTTTGTTCTTTTTGAATGACAACATCCAATGAGTCTAATTCATCATAGAATCAAAAGAAAATTGGTTGTTAACCATTGGTTATACATGAGTCTTTAACTCAATACTTCATTGTTTCAAAACTACCCAGTATTCTGAATATATGAGGTCCAATTGGTCTACCATTCAAATTCTAGTTTGAAAACAACCATGAAGATCATTATAAGAAAATAGCATTCAAGATACGCTCTCACTCTCCTTTTCTTTGAGAATCGCTCTCAAAATTAGTTACCAATCGATCGAGGAAATATCGCAGTTCTATTGTCCGAACGCAATAAGGTTGAAGATGTACTATTCTACAGAATGAACTAGCAAAGAAAAACACTTATCATACTTTAATAACTTGAAATAAAATCATTCACGCAATCATCAAATCTATTAAACATTTCATTCATGCAAAAAATAAAACATGGTCCAAAAATGAATGAAACGATTCCAAGACCCCAAAAGTCCTAAATCCTTAAGCAGCTTTAGCATGTCTTAAGTAGTTTAAGATTTTAGGTAAGCAAAACCTATTGCTAGTAATCTCCAAATTACTCTTGGTTGATAAATTAATACCATAATTTATCCCATTGCCACAACATAATGCCATTGTTGTTTGAGTTGAAACCACAATCAACGTGCTCCTTTAGGACGCCTTACCACCTAAGTCAAATAAAATAACACCTCGCTTTAGCGTAAACCTACTATCTTAGATCCTTAGATTTTTGCAAGTGCTTGATTTGGAAGGCAATTTTTTTTTTTAAACTCAATATTACTTTGGACCTAGTTGTTTCTATGTTGGTTCGATTATTTAATGAACTTAATCTAATCGAGTCATATGAAACAACCTATTCATGCAAAGCATACATACATTCACGCATAATATATATATATATATATATATATATAGAAGTGCATAAATAAATGGTGATCTAGTATGGCCCAAAACATCTTGTCTTGAAGCATCCAATCTTCATCACCTCCTTATTAGCTTGGCATCGTCTTGAATCTTCGTTCAAATGCTAACTTAAAGTTCTAAACTTAGAAATACTTGAAAATAATAAATTACATCAAAATTTCCATGGTACGCAGACCATATTTAAAACTTTACATTCAAAGATAGAACGGTACGCATACCGTATTTAACTATCCTAAATTTGGCCATACTAGTCACTTGGAGTACCTGCATTACATAAAATATATATTCTATGCATTCACCCATTAGTGTGCTAAAACGAATGGCCCATGTAAATATGCAAGTATTTACGTGGATTAATTAAAATTCACGTTCACATAAACGCGTCCTAAAAGATTAATCAATTTCCAAATTATTAATCCTTATACTTTATTCTAATTAAAATTGAATTTAATTAAAATAATGCGACCTACGAAAATTATTAAAATAATTATTTCATTTTAATTTCATTTAGTGGCTCCCACTCAAACCAATAATTATTCCGGATAATTAATTATAAATATTAAATTAAAACTCGCGGCCCGGCCCAAGCAAATATAATATTAAATTAAATTTCCCGTTAGCCCAAATTAATGCAAATATACGAAGCCCAACGAAATAAACAATTTTCAACGAAAAAAGTCTGATTACGTACTTGGACTTGGCTTGCGCCCAGCCCAATCCCTTGCGTGTGGCCCATGAGGCGCACGAGCAAGCTCGCACACCCCAGGCCTTCGCGCGCGCGCGTGCCCGCAACTGTCGCTGCCCCTGCGCTGCGCCGTTGTGCCTTCGTGCGCTGGACGTCGCATGGCCTTGTGCCTTGCTTCGTCGCAGCCCCCGCAAGCAATGCCTGCCCCTTTCTTGCCAAGCGCGCACGAGGCACGCAGCACGCTTGCTGCTGCCCGTGTCGCTGCGGCTCGGCCAATGCATAGCAGCCCGTATGGCTCGACGAGCCATACGTCCACCACACTTGTGTTCGTGCCTTTGGTTCGTGATACGGACCAACTCAATTAAAATTTAATTTAATTTCACGAACTTGCATTAATTTTATTTTTCAAAAAGTTACGATTTTTATTTTCGAAAAACAACATTTTTAACGATTTAATAAATTCCAACGACAATCCAATTTCGTAAAATATTAAATCAAGGGCTAACAATATTCAAACTTTTAAGAACGAACGAATCAACATTAAATTTTGAACTTTTAATTAATAAAATCCGAAGCTTTAAATCGTTCATAAACAATTAAATTTCAGATTTTTAATAATTTGGTTTAAGTGCGATTAAAATTAACAAAACCATTCAAAATTTTAATCCAATAATTTTTAAAATTATCCACTGACCCATGAAATTATATCCCCTTTCCCAATTAACCGAATTATTAAACCAAAATTAATTAAAATTCAATTAGGGTTTCAAAATTTACGAATTGGGGAAAGGCAAAATTAGGGTTTATACGTATCGGAAAAATCTGAAATTTTTACCATTGATCAAGAATATACCCAGCAACATTGTGTTAAAATTTCAAGCAATTCCGAGTAGTTAGGTCGACCTTTTAATTGAATTACTGTCCGACACTTTTAATTTTTAATGAAAAATTAACAAAAACGCCCAAAAAACGATACTTCGAGGCCTGTTTTTGCAATTCCGTTCTCATTAGATGATCTTAGAAAATCCTTTTCAATCAGATTAGGGTTTTAAAACTCGAAAAAACGAATATTTTTTATTTCGGACCTGATTATTACGCAATTCATCCAATAATTCGTAAAAAATTCCGAAAATCCAACAAAAATTCAAAATTTTCGACAGATGCAAAAACAATAAAATCATGCTAATTCATGCTTTGAATACATAAGGCTCATGATACCACTGTAGGGGAATACAGTTAAACATAATAACATGTGCGGAAACAATCCCCAAAGCCAGGAAACATGTATAAAGCACAGATTAAGCAAACTTACATTCGAAGCGTGTTTTCCACAATAATATGTCAACGAACACGAACAAAGAACTCCACTTGTCGTTCCTCTACTTGGTTCACCGACACGTTCAGATCCGTCTTGATTATCGTAGCTTAGACAATCGATCAAGATACTTTGCTTTTGGGATGAACACACCTTGGAGGCACAGAGAGAATTAGGGTTCTCTGTTTTTCTCCTAGGGTTGTGTGTGTTGTGTTATGATTAGTTGGAAAGAGGTTAGAAGGTTATTTACATAACCTTACTAACCGACCAAGCCTTGAGGCAAGGCCGGCTAGCAAGCCCCGCGCGCCATCACACGGACACGCACAGCAAGCTGGGCCGTGGGCCGCGCTGCTACGGCTGTGTCGTGGTCTCGGCCCGCACGCGCACAGCTCCTCGGCCATGGGCCTCGCTGCTGCGTTGCTTTGCTTGCTCGCCTAGCGCGCGCGCCCATGGGCCTTGAGTGCTTCGTGCACTCGGCTCGTGGGCCGCTCCTCGTATTCGCGATTTAATATATTTCCGATATGTTATTTATCATTTCTGTTGTGGGATCTTTTACAGTGCTGATGTGGCACGCGTTCCTCGGAGGTATCAAGTATGACCTGGCACGAACTTCTGCCAACCTGCAAAACAAGAATTATACCCGTAGGAATATTCCCTCCGATGCTTAAGTAAGTATAAGCTAGAGAGATAAGTAATTTGTAGAGAGAAGGCAGAGCAAAGATAGTTCTTAGGTTGGTGGGAATGAATTGATTCCCCTTTTACCTAGGGATCTGCACTATTTATAGTGCTAGGGTTTCTCGGGAACTGGTCCTGCATGATTGAGTGTTTACGCAAGATTGGGACACGTGTCCTGCATTGGTTCTGGAGGCTTGTTTAGGCCCAATGTGGACTTCTTAATCGCTTGGGCCTGGGCCCTGTGAAGTTTGAAAAATGCCCGTAGGCAAGCTTTTGGGCTCTTTCTTCTGGGCTTGGATAGTGCAGTCAGGTGGCATTCTTTTAGGCCACATCATTTGCCCCTCAAGGAGGATGCCCCTTGTCACTGTGGGGTAGGCTGCTTGATCGGAAGGAATGCCACGTGTGAGGGCTTTTCAGATCTTAGATTTTCCTTTAAAAGCTTCAATTCCTCCTTCATTTTTCTTTTGTTACTTCAGAGCGATTTTTTCTTTAGAGAGAGAAAGTAAATTTCGTCCTGCCAAAGATCTGCTGGTGCGTGCGCTTGAGTGTTCTTGGATTTGATGTCCAGTGTTCTTGAGGGTTTAGAGGATTTGCCAAGAATTCTCATCAGTTTGATCATTTTCTGGTAAGTTTTCTATCAACACCTTGTTGTTTGTATGCTTGTGGGACCTCTCTCGTTTATTGTTTATAGTATTATGCGGAGGCGTCTTGGGGTTATGACACCTATCCCTTTCATTCTTTGCTAAAGTCAGACGTCTTGTCCCTTATGCAGGACGGTATGGCTCGAATTAGACAGACAGCTAACGTGCGTGCATGGGCTGCACCGCGAGAGGGGGACGATAGGGTTCCTTTTTCGAACCCGTCCCAAGGAAGTAGGAGTGGAGTCCATTCTTCCCATGATACAGGAGACGGGGCCATTAGAACAGCACATTCTCCTACGAGAAGGAAGAATGTGGCTTCCCGTCCCCGCGTTCCACGTGAGGATTTTGAAGATGACTCCTCTAGCTCCTCAGACGAGGAGTTTGCAAAAAATCTTCCTCCTATGGTCCGGGGGAAGGAAGACGTCAATCTGTTTCCGTCGGATATCTTTCCCAGCATGAAATGGCTGCGGTACCTGAGGGAGCAGGGACGTGACTTTGAGCGTTTTCTGCTCTTGCCCCCAGGTTTTAGCCTTAGGAGCCCTCGACCTCATGACTCCGTAGACCAACTCTCCCAAGGAGAGGTAGCCGTTTATACTGCTGCCTTTAGGTTGGGCCTTAGATTTCCATTGCTCCCCTTTGTGATGGACATTTTAGAGGGGTATGACATTGGCCTTGCTCAATTGACGCCCAACTCATGGGCAAATGTTTTTGGTTTTATTGCCAAGTGTGCTTTGAGCGGCGTCACCCCTTCCTTTCCTGCTTTCCTTCGTCTCGTAGTTATTGCCCCTTCTTCTCGTTCTCCCCAGGGGTGGTTTACCCTTTACAGCCGCCGGGGATATAAGACGGTGTTGGGTAAGACCTCTAGTTGGGTTTGGTGGAGGAAGAAGTGGTCTGTTGTCCGAATGGAAGACCTCTCTCTTTCCAGGCGTCTTTCTCGTTGGAACCGTCGGCCCCGTTATTTTTCTAGAGATGACGCCTACCCTCGCCTCTCGTCCAGGGAGTGGGGACTAGTGAAGCCCTTGTTCCAGGCTGAGATGTATCGGCTGTCGTCAAAAATCCATGCCTGGGTGCCTAATGCTTGGCTTCCCCATGTCGGCCAGTTCACCAATATAGTCTTTCTTTCGGCCGTTGGTCTTTGTTCTTATTTGAGTAGAGGTAGTTCTCCAGTAGATTTTCAGATATTTTTCTTCCATCTCTCTTTTTTTTTTTTTTTTACTAACCCTTGGCTTTGTAGGGTCTGCCATGGATCGCTTATCTCCCGAAGACAAGGGTGTAGTGGAAGTACCCGCTTGGCTGTCCGAAGTATATACCGAGGACATTCTCAAGGCCGTGGAGGCCAAGAAGAAGGACTCCCCCAAGAAGTCCAGTGAGGGTGCCTCTGGCGACGTCGCCAAGGTAATATATATACATTTTTTTTTTTTTTGCCTCTGTTCATTTATGGTCATGATTTGGTCGCTGATATCTTTTTCTTTTAGGAACCCACCTTGCCGGCTACTAAGAAGCGTCCGGCATCTTCGACGGAGGCTCCTAAGCCAAAACGGCCCTTCTTTAAGAACATGGTCCGGCCGACGCGGTCACCAAGCCGTCGGTACCAAAACCGTCCGCTCCCCCGGCTGAGGGGGAGGTTCCTCCTATCCAGATGCCCATTCCTCCTCCTGAGCAAAAGGAGGTTCCTTCCCAGGTGGACACCGAAATGGATGGTACTGTCGGAGCAGCTGCTGACGAGGCAGCAGTCGATCAGACTGCGGCGGCTGACGCCCCCGCCTTGTCCAGAGAGGACAAGGGTAAAGGCAAGGAGACTGAGGCTCCTTCTACTGATAATGCCTCTACTCCTCCTGCCGCTTCGCCAATTGGTTAGCGTCTCTGTACTTTAAATTTGTGATATCAGGTTGGGATTTGCACGATATTTATTAATCTTGGTGTTTGGTTCAGTTGAGATGTTCAAGCGGATGCGTCGGGCCGAGGTGGCGAGCATCCCTCCTTCTGCCGGTTTTAGCTCAGAGGCAAAGGATAAAATCCTTGCCGATGTGTATGCGGCCATCCCTGAGGAGTACGTGAGGTCACTCCCCGGGATTGACTTGGGATTCTTTGGGTCCATTCAGTCTCTCGTCCTTGATGTGAGATACTTACCCCTGTATTTCTGTGGTTATGATTATATGTGTACGCTATTTTTAATTCTATATTGTCTTTTGGCAGCTTTTCATTCGCTGTGCTGAGAGTAGGAACTACCGCTTTGATATGCACAATGAGATGCTCAAGCACAAGGACCAGATCGAGAATCATGAGCAATATGCTGAGAAGACGGCCAAGTTGATCAACTTGGACGCGGATAAGAAGATTGCTCTGAAGACGGAAGAACTGAAGAAGGCCGAGATGGACGCTGAGAAATATGAAGAGAAGCTGCTGGAACATGAGGGGCGGCTTGCCGTGCTGAGGAAGGAGTACTCTTCCGTCTTAGAGCGGGTGACTGATTTTTCTTCCAAGGTGATCGTTCTGGAAGGTCAGCTCAAGGCCATGCAGGGGAAGATCGAGGCCGTGCGCAAGGAGGCTGCAAGCTCCTCTAAGTTAGGCGAGGAGTCCATCTTGGAGAGTGTCCAAAAGGCATGGGATCAGTCTATGGACGGGAAGGACTTTTCCTGGTTCAAACGCCGTATCTCCCACCAGATAGCCGTCTCGACGGCTAGGCGCCTAGGCTTAGATCCCCCTGAGTTCGTCAGTGACGGGGAGGAGGACATAGAGGAAGACGAGGTGAACTCCCCTGAAGGCCAAGACGTCCAGGACGGGAGTTCTATTGCCCCTCATCCTTGAGCGGTTTTTCTTGTAGTTGGTTTAGATGACGCCGTGGGCGTTTGTAATAACTTTGGTGCCTTCGGGCATTTATTTGATTTGCTTTGTTTGCGCTTTGGGCGCTATGTATAAACAGTCTGTGCCGTTGTGCACTGTATTTTAATTCTATCAGTTCGGTACTGATTTTTTAAAAAAATTTCTTTGGGTCCAATTGTTGGACAGAAACCTCAGTGTTTTAGGTGATCAGCCTAATTTGAGGCCCTAATCTAGGCCACTTCTCAGGCCGTCAAACGATTAGTCTTTTTAGACGGCATCCAAGGAGGAGGTCTTATGTCTGAATGTTTCGCGAGCCTATTTTGAGGCGCTAATCTAGGCCACTTCTCGGGCCGTTAAACGATTAGCCTTTTTAGACGCCATCCAAGGAGGAGGTCTTAAGTCTGATTGTTTTGCTCTTTGTTTGAGTCTTTTTGGGCGCTTTTCAAAGAAAAGGCGTCATGCTGGATGTCTAAACCCTTCGTGTTTATTAGCACGGGGTACATCCAAACCCTTTGTGTTTATTAGCACTGGGTATTGTTTATTTAGCGGATAGGGACGCCAGTTTAGGAACTGTTTTCTGGTGAGTTTCTTTCAACAGAGACTTGTATTCGTCAGATAAGTGTTAATTTACTAAATTGCTTGCTACATTCACCGCGTCTTAGACGGGTATTTACAGGCCGTTTTGTGGGCTCTGAGTACAATAGCTAGGCCGTTTTGTAGGCTCTGAGTACAATAGCTAGGCCGTTTTGTAGGCTGTGAGTACAATGGTTACCCTAATGATGTTCTACTCTTAGCCGCCTTTTTCAATTTTGACCGCTTCTATTTGGACGGGTTCGATTTCTTTTGTGACCTGGGGTTCATCTTCATGCTTTCGTTTTCCTCTGACTTCAGCAGAATCTTGCTTCCATGCTGACGGGTTGAGGGTCGTCAGGTAACAATCCCTAGCCTGTTGTTGATCTCCATGTATGGTGCCTATAACTCCATCATCGCACACGAATTTCAGAAGCATCAGATGGGTGACGACTACAGCCTTGATTTTGTTTAAGGTGGGTCGTCCCAGGATGACATTGTATGCCGTCAGGTCTTTGACGATTAAGAAGTCCACCTCCATTTTCCGCCCATTCTGCCTATCTCCAATTCGAACTGGCAGAGTGATAACGCCAACAGGAAGAATGATACTCCCTCCAAAACCAATGATGGGATAGTGAATTCTTTCGATGGCTTTGGGATCGTGTGCTAGGCGATTGAGGCATTCCAGACTCATTATGTCGGACGAGCTTCCCGTGTCTATTAGTATGCGCTTAACTCTCATGTTAGCTATCTTGAATTCAACCACAAGTGGATCATCGTGCGGCGTGGCTATCCGTCCACCGTCTGACTCACATATTTCAATCTTTGGGAATGGATCCATGGGCGCTTTGGCTGACAGCAGCACTTGCCCTAAGCGGCGAGCATAATCCTTCTGTCCTCTCATGGTAGGTCCTCCAACGGCTGGTCCTCCAGATATGACGGCTACAAATCCTCCGTCGATGTGTTGTCCCTTAGTCGGCGAAGAAGGGGACTTGTTCCTTTTGTATTGGTTTTTTCCAAAGCCATGAGCATTCTTCCGTAAGTAGTTCTTGAGATGTCCTTTGGAGGCTAGACCATCTAAAGCCCTCTTCAAGCTTCTACAATTCTTGGTTTCATGTCCTATATCTTCATGGAACTGGCAATATAATTTGGGATCTCGAGTCTCAGCAGGGGACTTCATGGGAAGGGTCGATCAAGGTCGTACTTTGCCCCCACGTCTTTTAGTATGGTGAGAAGGTTTGTGTTGTACTCGAAATATTCCCGTTCTTGCGGTCGTTCTCTCTTGTGCCCCGGAAAGTTGGTATCATGCTCTTTAGAGAGAGCCCATGTGCCATTTACCCGTGGAGGTTTTCGGTCCACCTTATCCTTCTTCCCGGAGGAGTCTGTTGTTTCTCCAATCCTCCCTTCCTTTGACACGCTGCATATTTCCGTTGCATGGATAAATGCTTCAGCCTCGTCTAGGACCTCTGCCATAGTCCTTACACTCTTCTTAACTAGGTCAAACTTGAAGGAGCCCTTCTTCAATCCCCTGATAAAATTATCAAAAGAGACACCATCGGGCAAGTCTGGGATCTATCCCGCCTCTAGGTTGAAACGCTTCACGTAGCTTCTTAGGGACTCGTCCTTCCCTTGCTGATCCGTCCCAAATGCATGCTAGTTTTCCTTTCTTCCTTGTGTGCCATGAACCTTGTAGAGAACAAAGTCTGTAATTCGCTAAAAGAAGCAATTGATCCTGGAGGCAGCCGTTCAAACCATTTAGACGCTACTCCCTTAAGCGTGGCTGGGAAGTACTTGCACCAAGTGGCTTCATTGGTTCCCTGTACGTACATGTGGTGGCGGTATGCGACAAGATGCATGTCGGGATCAGTGGTCCCGTCATAAGCTTCAATGGTAGGGGTTTTTACTTTAGGTTCCTTCTGGGCGTTCATAATCTCGTCAGAAAAAGGGGTACTCATGTGTCTTAACGTCAGGTTGTTGAATCGTTGTTGAATCCTTGCTGAATATGATAGGTTGGTTCACGGCGGCTTGATAGCAGGCGGGGGCGCATGCTTACCCTATGGGGCGTCATATGGGTTGGTCCACGTGTAGTGGGATAAAATGGCGGGTCTTCCATCACAGGGGTGGACCTGGTGTCTGATAGTTCAGATTCAGCCTCATAGTGCTCTTGACGCCTTGCATCTGGTCGCAAGACGGCTGGGGGACTTCCCCTAGATGATGGTCGTATGATCGGGTCCCTTCGAGGTAAGAAGGTGGGTGGGTCACGGCCATATTCTGAGTGCTCAGGCACAGGGCTAACTCCCCTGCTTGCTTGTGGACGAGAACCTTCTCCAGCTCTCCAGACGTTGGACCTGAGCGGCATTCTGCTTATCCGATTGACGCCTAGACTGAGGGGCCTCTGTGGAGTAGTCCTCTCAGCGCAGTAGATCAACATGTTCTTCCGAATTTCATCTTGCAGGGTAGTGCTCATTTGTTGTCGGAAGGTCTGATTCATTTGCTGTTGGAATCCTGTTAAAATCTCGCGTAGGGAGCCCACTGATACTGGCAAATCTAGATTCTCATCCAACACGACGTCTCGGACGCTAGGGCTTAGATGGCCACCTGGCGAAGACGCCTCGGTTATTGGTTCTTCTTCCACCACCACCTCAGCTTGCATTCGTCCTGGTGTGTTCCCTGCATTTGCAATTCGATTAGTCTCTTCAATGTGCCGTCTCTCTTCTTCACCAGCATGCTATCTGTCAGGGTGTAGTTCGGCCATGACACTGTACCTCCCCACAGACGGCGCCAAATGTTGTGGGATCTTTTACAGTGTTGATGTGGCACGCGTTCCTCGGAGGTATCAAGTATGACCTAGCACGAACTTCTGGCAACCTGCAAAACAAGAATATTCCCGTAGGAATATTCCCTCCGATGCTTAAGTAAGTATAAGCTAGAGAGATAAGTAATTTGTAGAGAGAAGGCAGAGCAAAGATAGTTCTTAGGTTGGTGGGAATGAATTGATTCCCCTTGTACCTAGGGATCTGCACTATTTATAGTGCTAGGGTTTCTCGGGAACTGGTCCTGCATGATTGAGTGTTTAAGCAAGATTGGGACACGTGTCCTGCATTGGTTCTGGAGGCTTGTTTAGGCCCAATGTGGACTTCTTAATCGCTTGGGCCCTGGCCCTGTGAAGTTTGAAAAATGTCCGTAGGCAAGCTTTTGGGCTCTTTCTTCTGGGCTTTGATAGTGCAGTCAGGTGGCATTCTTTTAGGCCACATCAATTTCGTATACGACGAATCACCGTAGTATGATACGATTCATTCGTCTCGCCTAGCTTACGAATATTCGCGATACGATATACAATTCCGATGCAAGGTCGTATCGTATAATACGTTTCCAACTTAATTCCCGAAAAGCTATTAAATGAATTTCCAATTCATTTAATCCGGTGATCTGTTACGTGTCATTGGTGTGACCTTGTAGGTTCAGTCAAGAGTAAGTTGTGAGTTTAATATCCATTAGAACTCACTGATCGGAAGCATTGCTCCAGCTAGCTGTTCCGATCACTTGATCTCACTGAATTAATTGTTCGCGATTAATCTGAACCTTGGTATTAGACTTAATGCACCTTCGGTGAAGGACATATTTCCTTCAGCCCCCGCTCCTCACGCAGCGCCTCAGCGTGCGCCTCTTGCTGCGCCTCACGCAGCACCTCAGCAGCCAGGCCCTGCGCCTCGCCAGAATTGAGCAGCGCCTCCTGTGCCTCTTACTCAATTCTGTGCGTCTCACTCATTGCTTTTCTTCCCTCATCCGTCGCTCCCTCACTCACAAACCCCATCCCACGCTCATCTAGGGGTGTAAGTGGATTGAGAAAAGTCCAAAGTCCAATCCAGTCCAGTCCAAATTTGTCGGACTGGATCGGACTTGAAATTTTTTGGATCGGACTCGGACTCAAATTATCAAATCCAATTATTTTTGGACTGGACTTGGACTCAACCTTTTGGAGTCCAAAAATCCAATTAAGTCCAAAGTTTTAAGATTTTATTTATAGATAAATATTTGTAATTTAAAAACTATTGTGAAATATGTGATTTTTGGGCCTTATTTACTATGTGCAACAAAAAACAACAAAATATTACACTCCATATAAAACTCATAACCCAAAAATATCATGTCAACCTCTTTCTCTTCCGCTTTCTCTCGTCGGCTGTGATGGTTGATTATTGAGTTTTAATATATTTAAAGTTATGTTTTTTTAAGAACTGAAACCTTTTTTTGGCTAAGTGTTTAATGTGTATAACATATTGTTATTTACAATTATATCTATTGCTTAATGGCTATTTATTTTTCCTTTATAAAGGAGTGACTTATAGTATAGGTGTTAAATCATTTAATACCCACTATTTGATACTCGTGTACGGAGTATTTTATTTTATGTGTTAGAAAAGTTACCCGGTAACAGAATTATTTACATTTATTTTCGAACCGTTTGAGTTAAAAAAAAAAAATTTTAAAATATAACTTAAATCATTTTTTTTTTCAAAAAATAAATTGGATCGGATCGGATTGGACTGGATTCGGACTCAATAATTTTTTTATGGATCGGATTGGATCGGACTCGAAAAAAGTTTGGATCGGACTTGGACTCAATTATCCAAGTCCAAAAAATTTTGGATTGGATTTGGACTTGGCAAAGTCCAATCCAGTCCATCCAATTTACACCCCTACGCTCATCACACACCTCTAAACTCCAATGATCAAAATTATCCATGCCACCACATACATTCCCCTCGTCCCCATTGTCATTGTGCACCATCAACGACTCACATGATGTATCCGCAGAAGGGAATACCCGTTCATGAAATTTGACATCACGAGAAACAAAGAACTCCCGTGTCTCTAGATCATACAATTGCCACCCTTTTCGTCCGAATGGATAACCTAGAAACACACATTTCCTACTACGCGACTCAAATTTGTCACCCTTACTCCGTTGATTATACGCATAACACAAACAACCAAAAACACGAATAGGAACATATGAAGGCGGCTTCCCAAACAACATTTCATACGGAGTCTTATTACCAAGGAGCGGAGAAGGAGTACGGTTTATTAAGTAGCAGGCAGCCATGACACATTCCCTCCAAAATTTTTTAGGCAAATTTCCTTGAAAACGTAAAGCTCTCCCGACATTCAAAATATGCTGATGTTTACGCTCAACTCTCCCATTTTGTTGGGGGGTAGCAACACACGAAGACTCAAACAACATGCCATGTTTAAAAAAATATCCTTGCAAACAATTGAACTCCGTACCATTGTCACTACGAACAACCTTAATAACTTGATTAAATTGACGTTTAATCACAACAATAAAATTAAGAAACATCGACTCAACTTCTGTTTTATTGCTAATTAAATAAATCCAAACACCTCTCGAAAAATTGTCAACAATCGTTAAAAAATACTTGGCACCACAAGACGATGGCGTCTTGTAGGGACCCCACAAATCAATTTGAACTAATTCAAACATTATACTAGCATGTGTTTCGCTAACGGGAAAACCGTCTCTACAATGTTTTGCACGCGGACATACATCACAGACTTTATTGTTCTTCCTAGAAGTATGATTCACCGGAGGTATCAACCGCAATACTTTCTCCGACGGATGCCCCATACGCTGATGCCATAAGTCAACCACACAATCCACCGCAAGCACCCGTACCGTTGGAACCCCTCGGAAAAAATATAGTCCTTCTTGTCGATCACCCACGCCAATCACCGTCCTTATCGAATGGTCCTGTAATACACATATTTTGTTAGTGAATTGGGCCGAACATTGTAATTCGTCACTTAATTGAGTTACAGAAATTAAATTGCAGTTTAATCAGGCACAAATAAAACATTATTCAGCACAAATCCACCCTCCAAAACTACGGAACCACATTGAGTTGAATTAACCGTTTGACCATCCGGTAACACAACCGAAGAGTTTGCAGACGTTTTGACATTTCTCAAACTTGATAGATTACCCGTTACATGGTTAGAAGCGCCTGTATCAACAATCCATCGTTCATCCATGTTACCTTGTAATTTAGGCTGTGGTTTATTTAGAATTTCGAGAATTTGGTGCACTTGAGTCTCGGACACACCCGCAATGCCTTGCACATGTGCCGCTGTAGCTTGCGTCTGGCCACTACTGCTGCCCGTGCTGACAGCATTTGCACGAGCAGGAACAGGAACTGCAGTCCCTGTATACTGCACTCCACGACTTCCTCTACCACCTCGTGCACTATTCCCTCTGGCGCCCCTACCAGGGCCTCTTCCACCCCTCTTCTTCTCATCCCACCAATCTGGGAACCCAATTAATTTATAGCAGCTATCCTCGTTATGTCCCTCACGATTGCAATGGTTGCAAAATTTGTCACCCGCATCACCGGATTTCATGCCTGACTTGCTGTCCACTTTGAAGGCCATAACGGGCTCCTTAGCCTTACCACCCTTTACTCGCATATTCTCGGTATTGACCACCGTCTGATACGCCTCATCAACGGAAGGTAAGGGAGATTGTGCCAACAATTGAGCCCGTATTGCTTCGTAGTGATTCTCAAGGCCAATCAAAAAACAATGCAAATGTTCTTCCTCACGTATATCTCCCACCTGCCGAGCTATATTGCAGGAACAACCTGCACAAGTACACCGTGGTACCCTGGCGTATTGAACATACGCCTTCCAGACGGTCGAAAGACGACCAAAGTAGTCCGTCACAGACTCGGTTTGGCTTTGTTTACAGTCACTCAATGCCAATTTAATGTGACAGACTCTTGTCCCACTTACAACACAGTACCTTTTCCTCAAATGCTCCCACAATTCAGCAGCAATATCAAAATCCTCAACCGTAGACCGGAGATTCTCATCAATCGTACTAATCCATGACACCAACATTGAATTTACCGCAACCCAATGCTTCATCTTTGTCGGCTCCTTCGTTGGTTCCGTAGCAGTACCATCAAGAAAGCCAAATTTAAACTTCGAAATCATGCTACGGCGAACCGCCTTCGCCCATTCATCATAGTTAACAGTACCCCGTAGCTTGACTGGAGTAATGACTACACCTGGTCCATCGCTAGAACTAAGATAGTAGTCAAGATCGACCTCTCCCTTAGATGAATCATCTCCACTATTGCCCATGGTTGAGATCTCACGAACAAATTTTCTCTAGGAAACTCACGTCCTTTCTCGTTGTTCAATTTTGCGGAAAAAAAATTAGGTCAATTACCCTAGGCTCATGATACCATGACAAATACGGTTCAAAGTCTTGTATTCTCATTAATCTCCAACACTTATATAGTACATCATAATTAACCTAGTAAGGCTAAATAAGGAACTTAACATATTTATCGCTTTACAATATTAACACTAATAATACTCCGTATATTCCGTATATACTATAAGGGACTATCGTAACAAACCTAGTTGAATGTTCAAATCAAACTAATTTACAAGAGTGCAGACGTGCAGCATTCAAGCCCGGGCGAGTGAGATTAAGTACGAGGAGCGGCCATCTGTTGCTTTTTTTTTACTCTCTCTATCCGTTTCACCGTGCTGCAAAGAAAATTGCGAGTTCTCTTAATGGAGTTTATATAATATGCAGTTAAAAGTTTAAACCAATTCCTTAACTTAGCCTACCAACAGAATACATTAAGGCGATACATCCTATTCCTATCAAGAAACGATATTTGAAGGCAAAATAACCAAGTCCAGACTCCGTAGGAATTTCTGACCATAACTAAATACTGGGTTCAACTTTCTTCTTTCGTTTGCTGAATGAATTTTCAATCAACTGCTGATGCTGACTCTATCATTTCTAATAATGGCGTACATGGTTCCCATGCTGCAAGTTGCTAGTACCAAATGGCTCTTCCGAAATTAAGCTTCAAACTAACAGGGAGTTATACACATAAGGAGTAACCAGTAAAAAGACAGCACCCAGCTCAGTCTTACAGCTTCATATTTACCTCTGACTTAGCCAGGCAGCCCCTAATCCTTTATAGCTTAAAATGGCTGAAATTTAGAGAATCTGCATATTCCTACCAACAGCAAAATTCAGATAGACAGGCAATGGAATCCACATTGAATGTTTTTACAAACATTACTTTTCAATAACACAAGCTTTCTTTTAACCTACAGTCCTAAGTTCTTTACTGAAAGCAAAGGTGACTTCTTTTGGTCTATGTTGCTTTAACTGTTCATCTCACCTTAAGTACTCGAAACTTCATTTTGGACCAAAATTATGGATTTTGTTTACAAATAGCCCAGACAGACACTTGGATATGTATTGTGCCCGACACGAATACCAGAGTCAGAGGAACATAGCTTATGCTAGCAAGCAATGGTTCGAGGAGCTACCCAGAAACTTGCACTAAAGTCCTATAAAATGCATTTCCAACTAATCCACATAATAATTATATGAATTCTCAGGTTTTCTAATAACCTAGCATTTGATTTTACTCCCAAGGAAGCATATTTTTAATCTGTATCCAATACTCATTAATATGTTATGGATTCTCATCCCATGGCACAAAAGTTGGATGAACCTTCTACTTCTCTTCTCAAGGTAAGCCATTAAGATCAAATGAAAAGTTCTATTCCATGCTTTATATTAACAGGATCATGACAAACTAGCATAGAGAAAACCAGACTAGCATCATGCACAACTCATCCTTAGTTACCTAATATCATAGGGGATGATGAATATCCACGGTGATCCATGTGATAATGCGAAATCAACCAAGGTGTCCAAGCTAATTTTCCGGCTGACAGCATCCTGAGAAAGTTAGATTAAAGGTATGAGAAGATTCAAACTATCACAAGCTTGAAGAGAAAATAAACGAGAATTTCAGCTTCCAGGTATTCTGTATACAAAAAAGTCCACCTACCATAAATACATCAAATTCATCCATTGCTCGAAAAGGAGCTTCTGTCATCTCATGAAGAGCTAATGCAAAGCACAATGTAAAGAAAGAACGCTCCCCGCCTGATTGAACACACACCAGTAAATACAATCAACAACATGCTCTACAGCAACACTAGTGTATAATTTGCTGTTTTATTTTTCATCAATCTTTTAACTCCGCTAGAGAAAGCATTATGGAATTTACAGGACTTGGTTACTTGAAAGGTTCCAATTCGGAGAGTGAAAAATACTACATTGAAGAAATTGGAAAATCTAGGAAGCACGGCACATTGGGAGTAACTTGATGGAATCAACAATCCATGTCAAAAATTTGAGAAAATGATGGGACCTGAAAGCCCTCTGGTGTCCTAAACAGCAGAGTTTGATGCATCATGTGGCATATTGACCTGTTGTTAAATCAGGCAAGTAAACATGTGAAATTCCAATCCTAACAATGCCTGGCCAAATACAAAACATTGAGAAATTGCAGTGAAGTATATAATCACCTTCATGAGGAGAGTCATGTTGTCATAATCCATCTTTATGCTACCACTGATCCCTTTCTGTGCTAGATTTGCATTAAAACTAGTACAAGATATTAAAAAAAACAAAAAAAAGACAAAAAAATTAACGGCCACTCAACGAACTATCAAAGCACATTGAAACAGTAGAGAGATATGAGACAAGGAAAAATTCATTTGGACATCAAATAAACTTGGGCACGGAATGTAAAGTACTCACTTCCTTGATAGTGAGAGTTTCAGACAACTAGCACTCCAGAGAAACTTATCTCTTCGTGATTTCAAAGCTTCATGGGCAATCTGCAAAACAGAATTCAAAGTACCAAAGTTATTCCATGTAACAGGAAAACGAGAATGCGATCACTGTTCGTTAGAAAATGCATATTGATGGAGATAGTATGTATTTGGACGACAACACTGACGACAACTATAAGCCGAGATGTCAGACAAAATTGACTAGCATAACCATAGCCTAGTAATGAATACCCCCTTCTCTGATCAACTCTCAGTAAAAGATTTTCGAACAGGTAGATCTAAAACAACACTTTACAACAAAAGCATAAATATTTAAGAAATTTCTCAAAATAAAGCCACAAAGAGAGCAAAAGTGCAGAACAGAAGAAAAATTGTGTCCATGTCAGTTTTAGGGAAAAGGTATTTTCACATCAGGGTCAAATGTTCCATCAAAAAATATATCAAGGTCATATGTTCTACTACGGACAAGTTTTTATAACATGGATCAAAAACAATTACTTTGTGGTAATAAATAAATGACAATAATGCAAAATGTAAGAAAAGGCATAAGACACGCGCCTCATTGAAGTAGGGCTCACTCAATTAAATTTAATATTTTGGAGTAAAAAAGGCACGTGTGCGCCTTCCCAGCCAAGTGCTTCTTTGAAATCACCACGTGCCTAGGCTCGCCTCTGGCACACATTTATATACATTGGTAATGATAGTGAATATTTACGTAATTGTGAAAGAGAAGTCCTAACAGTAACGCTTGTGGACTTTCAAGTATCTCTTTTTCTTCATTAATTTTCATTACCGCTTTAGAGGTGTTATTGTGTGGTAATGGAAATGTACAAAGAAAACACATGTTTTGAGATGAAGTTCCGTCACTAAAAGGGGCATTGGCATTGGACTTCCTATATAAAATCAATATGATCTCTATCATTTACTCTTGCCATTTCACAAATCACAGCTGATTTGCTTTTCTCGTGCCTGTCATCCTGTTAAGGCAGGCCTCATTTGATAAACCAAACAAAATTTGTATTCAAGGTGTCATTCTTCCAAGTATCTTTCTTCAGTTTAAATTCTTGTTTACCCCATGAATTATTTAACGTCTATCAAAATCATGAAGAAACAATAAAGGAAAAGCTGAATCTGACGGCACATCTATGCACTGGCAGAGAGATCATAACAATTTACCTGTAATTGCTGTCGGAAATTTTCACAAGTCGTTTTGTTCTTCAAAACTATACGCTGCTTCATCTCATACAACATTTGGAGGTCATCAACAGACTCTGTACATCTGCAAAGATTGTACCTTGATATTTTAATACCAGTGGCAGAAACATCCAGAAAAGAAGAAAGAAACATGGCATCCTTACTTATCCCTAGCATGCTCAACTGTTTGAATCCGTCGGGTAAGTTGAGCTCTGAGAACCTCCGGGTTACTATTTTTACAACCTCCCAGAGCTTCTACTGCACTCTCAGAACAAATGACAGACGCATTCTCATAACTATCCTGCATTCGATTTTTGGATTGGAAGGAGACATGGATATCAGCAAGTTATAGACACAATTTCCATGAGAAATATAGCTTTAAAAATTAAGATCATTACTAAAAGATACACCAAACTGAACTCAAAACTCTTGAATAGCTAAGTGATTTTTCTACCATCGCTGACACACTGAGAAAATGACAGTTGGAAGGAAATGCTTTGCGTGGATTGGGGAGGTTTCAAGGGACTTAAGCATGTGAGTTTCATTCCTTGACATGTGTCACTAAACTACCAAGTAATTTGTCTTAATACTTAAACAAAGGTCTTAAAGGAATAAAAAGTACACTAGAGTATGTAGTAATTCCAACGCCCAGTCACCAAAAATGGAAATGAAACACAGGCTACCAAAGTGAAATTTCACTGAGCCTCAGGATATCAATGTGGCAACTTTTCCAATTATACCATACGCGAATTGTAGAACAAAGATAACCCTTGAAGACCAAAAAATGTCAAAGAAGTCCAAATTGGAACCAGGGAATACAACATTACATTGTACCAAGCAATACATCTTGTATAACAGCGCACACGGGCAAACACACAAACAAAATTCATACTCCGTACTTGCTAAAGCATCTTCAACAAAGGTGCTGGAGTTATGTAGGAAACTGTTATAACTAATCCATCTGACCAATCATTAACTTCCTTAAGATTGTCGGGGTACACTTGGATTTTAACAGATTTCACATGCATGCTTCTCTCTCAATCTTTTCAAGATCTCAGATCAAATAGCTATATGAAGTGATACAAGACAAAAAAAGCCTACATTTTTCAGATAGCTCTTGGGTGGTTTGTTTACTTCATTCTGTATCTAGTTTAAAATTTTGGGTCAATCACTAATGAGTTGAACCAGTGTTACCTAATTCTCTAATCACCCCACGAACCGAAAAAGCGAATTATAACATGAAAATTGTACAGTTTTGGTCTAATATACTCCCTCCGTATTTATTTAAAAGATACACTTTGATCGGCACGTAGTTTTAGGAGATGAGTTGAATTTATTAAAATAAGATGAAAGTGGGGTATTGAGTTATTATTTATTGTAAGAAATTGATAGTGGGTGAATTATTTAATGTAGTACAAAGAGAATATGAGTAAGTGTGGGGACCACAAGAGGGAGATAAAAATTAATATAATTGAAAGTAGGGACCACGACATGCCAAAATAGAAAGTGTATCTTTTAAAAAAATACGGCCGAATAAAGAAAGTGTACTATCTTTTAAATAAATACGGAGGGACTAGCAAATTAGGTAGCGAATTGCGTACCCGTACCCAATCTCATAAGTCATAACAGTAGCCTGAACCATTAGAGTTGCATCAGTTAATGCATGACTCCAAGGCATTATCTCCTATTAGAAATATTTTCCTGAAATACTTTTATTTTTATCTATTATAGATCACAGAATGCGAAAACCTCTCCCCGTAGTGTTCTCTAGAGAAATTATTTTCATATTTTTATGATCTTTTCCTCTGACCTACTTAAGACTGCATTCAGGTCACATCCCTTGATTAAAGTTATCTCAAAACTTTAACTTCTCCTGGAAATCCAATGAAATGTCAACAGAAGCAGATTAGATAGCCTGAGTTTTTGGTTCCAGAACTCGGGAGCCGTCACATACATGGATTTATACATCAACTTAATGCAGAGGTTTGCAAAAGCAAAGAATTATGTACCTTGCGTTTCAGCTCAAGCTGTTGATGTTTCGCTTCCGCCTCTTTCATATGAGGTAACAATTTTTCAGTTAGAATCTTCTCATAATGTTCTTTCTCCTGAGACATTCAAACAGATGATCAGGTGACTTGATATTCCATTCAGCTAGACACAAAATGAAAGCAAAAAGCTATGAGGATTTAGATTTTAACTAGATGAACTCAATAAACAAAAACAATGACTGAAGTACTGAACTGGTCATTTGACTACCAAACAAAGATTATATTTTTGTAAGACGTAAAAAAAGTGTATACTAATAGCTTGAAAATAAGAACAGATACAACAGTGCTATATAGGTATTTCTCTGTTTCAGTGTTTGCTAAACTACAGTTCTAAAACCACTATGATTTGTGGTTTATATAGGTATTCATGTTCAAGTGCAAGTTGAAGAATCAAACACAGATTGTGTCAATTTCCATATCGACTTAGGTTTGCTGGAAAATCTAATGGCATATCCAAAAAAGACATACTGCATCTTCAGACTCAAATTACTAGTGCATTTCTCTCATCAAACACACCCCACACACCCCCCCCCCCCCCCCCCGGGTCACCCATAGACAAAGTGTACCAATCTTCTCACAGACCAGACACTTCATGTTGAGCAGTGAAAGAGATCAACTAGGTTCCAGCTGCAGTTCTAGTGGATGCTTTTACCGTTTCAGAGTCTCTTTCAATAAAAGTAAAACTTATTGGAAGTGTAATATCAGTGCTTAGATGACGACATAACTATACCTTCTAGTATAGGTATACATGCTTCCTTATAGCATGCGTAACTTCCATGACCCAATCAAATACGAACTAGATCTCATTCAAACCCAAAAACAATAGGCTTAATATTTCTAAGGCTGGAGGTGAAAGGAAAATAGTGACACCTAAAACAATTATCCAAAATAAAATTAAAAGCACTTTAGTTTCAATTAAAATATTGACACAAGTTGAACTTTGATTCTGAAAACCATTGCAGCAGTTCAGAAAAGTCAATTTCTTATGCAGTCACTTCCACAATAGAGGAGCCTTAAAATAGATGATTCACCCTTGGAGAAGAAAAAAATCTGCATATTCCGAAGGCATCGTGCTGAGATGACACTATAAATAAGAAAATGAGATTCATTTTTCCCCAAAAACTGCAATAAATCGCAAATGACATCTCCGAACTTGTTCTCTTAATGAGCAATAACTAGTTCCTACATCCAGTGTTTAAAAAAAGGCGCTTAAGCGCGAAGCTCTAGGGAAAAGCGCTGAATTAGCGAAGCGCAAAAAGCGCGCTTTTTGGCGCTTAATTGAATTTTATTTTTTTTTATATGTTGTTATTGTGTTTTGGACCACTCCTTATTAATCTTTAACAATAGAAAGTAGGTCAAGAGTCCAAAAGAAAAGGAAAACGAAGAAAAGAAGAAGACAACAGTCACAGCAGCCGGGCCTAGCTTCTGGATAAACACTATGTTATATGCTTTATTTTTTTTAAAACAAAGAGTAATATATTTTTGGAAGCAAATCTGATGTTCATACTTCCTCCCTTCCGGAAATATCGCACCATTTGTTTTTTACACTATTCACACGACTTTGGCCATTTTTTGTGATTTGTACGTAAGGTAATTTTAGTCATGTGGGGTCATGTTAGATTCGTGCCGATATATGTTTTTTAAATATTATTTTTTTTATAATTTTTACTTGCACATAATTTGAGATATTAAGAGTCAAAATAATGGTTAGAGTAAAAGTCAACCATGGTGCGGATATTTCCGGAACGGAGGAAGTATATTTTTGTGGTTATTTTAGTAAGATATATATGCATAATAGTAAAAAAAACCTTTTCATTCTTAAAAAGTGGCCTTCACTTCGATGAAACGCGCGCCTTGTGCTTGCGCTTAAGCTCTAGGGCTCATATCGCTTTAGTGCGCTTCGCGCTTTTTTATACACTGCCTACATCAATGATAAACTGATGAATTTCCCATTAATACCATGAAAGACCAGCCTCTAGAATACAGGCATGTATGCCTTAAAACATCAAAGTTGAAAGAGCAAAGGGAATAGTTAGATAACAAAAGTAACATTGCATAACAATTCTAAATTCCTTTGTTATGAGAAATAAAAGGAAAGAGAAGAACTTCCAATCCACATACAACAATGCACGATAAAGAGTGAGGGAAGGAGGGAGAGATCAAACCTATCTAGTTCATCTAACTTCTCTGTGATAGTTTCGAACTCTGTTTGAACTTTAGTGAGAGTATCAAGGTCCTCATTTGCTGATTCTGCAATAGTCACGAAATAGTCGAGAAAAGATGATGGACAATAGGAGATTATAAGCAACCATAAGCGCAAAAAGCAGCATTGACATACTGTGCAACTCTTCCAGCTTTGTTTTCAAATCACTGACTTTATCTTGAGCTTCATCCATCTGCATTTGGAGTCCACCAAGCAAGGTTTCCGTTTCTCGTATTTCAGCTTGGGCTCTCTAATCAAAATATAAGAGGACTATTAGACCAATACAGAGAGAAGAACTCCATAACAATGAACAATCTAGAGAAATATCATATAAAGTAGACATGTTGAACTAACTGATTTATCCTCGCAAATCTCATCCACAGAAGAAGCATGGAGTTCACCAGCTTCAGCAATATGTGTACGCATCAGGTTCTCAACAGAAACTTTCTTCGACGTAATCTCCCGCTCCACAGAATAACACCTTCCCTAAATCATTTAGAAAACAGCAGAAGACGATCTTGAATAAAAAAAAATACTGATAGCATTATGTACAGCAAAGGAAGGCGAAAATAAATGTATAAAAAAATGTATTCAGTTATTGGAGTAAGGGTGAAGCCATGCCTCATTTCATGAATAAGTTGCTGACTACTTGTAGTATTGATAAATTAAACCGCTATTGAAAAGCATTCTAAACAGAACCAGTCTCGTCATGGAGTCTGAGGGTCAAAACCTTGCACCCTTGCTCCTAGAGGTTTGCTTCCATGACACCTCAAATGCAATGCAGATTATCTATCATGCTACTTTCGTTATAAAGTAGCGCCCTTATACTACGTTATTCCAATTTTCGGAATGAATTGCTAACTTTTCTTAGCTACGAACAGTTGAATCACGAACACTCATTGCAAACCTCTACTAAAGGCCTCAGATAAACAAGTGTTCTCATGAGCAACATATTGTGAATTGTGATATATAATCATCAGAAATAGAAACATGGGAAAATTATTTCATACCACAAGAACTGACACATATATCACATGCTTCATTCTAAAATTGGTTGATGAAGACAAACCAAAATTGTAGTCTAAGACTCTCAAATATAAGTATATATAAGAGGAATTGCAATCATTTTCTCGCATTCATGCTACTAACGATTAAAGTTCCAAGGTCAGGGTGCATTTTGTCTTATCCAGTTTGCAAATTGCACATACTTGGACCTCGACAATAGAAGCCGTGATATTCCCAGAGTATACATTATTTCTGAGAGGATAAAAAGAAAATCACGAGTTTGATAACCTCTTATCTAATCTTGACTAGTTGAAGGGCACATCTTCACCTTCTCATATTAAATGTTAAAAGTACATAATGCTTTAACACTGTAAGCAGGTGATGTTGGGTTATGTTACTAGGACTTTTTTTTTAAGTGTTGGACTCCTTAGAAGTATTCAACATAGTATAAAAACCGACGTCCTGTTTTCCATTTTCCAATCATAAGACATTAGACGTGTATGGTAAATTGCAAATTCGGAGTTGCACATAGAACGCCATTTCAGTGAATTTCAAATTTGTCAAGAAAAATCTAGTTTAGCTTGACTCACTAAGCTACCAAGCTAAAAAAGTTGCGCTTAACTAATAGCCTCCCCACCCCCCCTGAAATCCCTGGCCCAAAATGTTCCACTACATATTTGTAATTTGATTCAAATCGAGTTCACATTTTCACACAAAGATCACATTCCTTACTTTATCCTCTCACAAACCACAATTGTGATGCATTGGGACTTTGGGAGTGTCAACGGAAGCCATGGACCTTTTGTAAAACTGCACGTTTTTCACAATTAATGTTCAAAAAGAATATAGGACTAATGAACGGTATTTTGAGTCACCCTTTAGATGATTTCCTAATGTATGTGTAAGACTTTAAATTGAAACTATTTTTAAAATTTGAGATGAATACCATGAAAATTTCTGCATCTCAAATTCTCAACACTCATTTTAACAGCTGATACTATCCTCTTGAATGAAAGCCATGACATATAAGGATAATCACCTATTCAAATACTATCTTGTCAGAATTGTTTGGTTATGGTTCCAAACTTCCAACAGCATGGAATACTATCTACATGATAGCAAAGAATGAGTTGCATATACTAATTGTAATATGCTTCAAAATGGACACAGGCAACTTGCCGATTATTTGTACCATTGTACATGTTGTCAGTTCGGCTGGGGGCTGCACAACCTGCTCCCCTCAACTTCTTTATCGTCAGGTGGCACAATCAGGGGTGAAGCCAGGAATTGAAGAGTGGGGGGGAATATGATACTCTTAAGTCTTAACAGATTGGTAATAAAAATACAATAAAAAATAAGAATTTAATCTTTGGCAAAGATATTCTAGAGTTACAGGTAAAGAAGTATCACAAAAACAGGAGGCAACTAGTAAGGATGATATACTCATATACTTATTAGATCTTTTAGCACTCAAGAAGGACTTCTAAAACAAAAGACACCAATAAGATGCAAGCAAACACTTTGATGCGTATGCAAACAAGAATGGAAGATGGAAGTATTAGTACCTTGACACTTTGCAACTTATCCTGAAGATCATATACTTCCTCCTCTGAAATTCTCTTCTTATGACAGGCATCTTGAGATTGTTTCTGTATGTCCGATGCATCTGTTTCCAGGCCCTTAATATGATCACCATATGAACTACAAAGGCGGCCAGTTCGAGCTTTTTTATTCGGAGGAAGAATGGTTTGAACAGATCCACGAGAAAACCTAAAAATGTAACCATTGATGAAAAATCAGAACCCCCTACAATAACAAAAGAGTAAATCAAGAAGGAAGTAATAAAAGAAATCAATTTTATCCCTCACCCTACCCTCTTGGAAGTAATCAAGGAAATCAAACAATTCCACATACTGGAAAGGAATTTACACGATTATGTAAGAATTCAGTAGCAACAACCCAGCAGATTTCCCGCCAATGGCCTAAAATTTAGAGCCGTGCTAGAAAGAGATACCAAGCTTCAAAGAAATTGCAACCAAACACAAGACCGTCGTAAGGCATTACTTCAAGTAAACTTGAGGGACAAATTGAGGTACAGTGAGAATGGCAAGGCAAAACATTTTTAGAAAGGCTCTCAACTTTGAAAAGTTTAGATGTTTACACATAATCACACATGCTCGCCTAACATGCCATGACTTTCTATGAAGAGCATTTCCCTTTTAATCTCAAATGATTCAAGTCCTTTCTGGTCTCATTCGTCTTATTCTTTTCAGGCCTACCTTTTCTTCATTGATAACTAAGACTAATTTATTTAATTCAATAGTGCACCATGAATTCATACTTTACTGAGGTGTCGGGTAAAGAGTCACATATTTACTTTTAATTTCAATTGGGCAACCAAAAGCCATTCGTCTGGTTGAACTTTGTAAAGACCCTTGGTCATCTTCGTCTTAATTCTTTTTAGGCATACCTCTTCTTCATTGATAACCGTGAGTAATTAAATTCAATCCCACACCATGAATTCACACTTTATTGCGGTGTCGGGTAAAGAGTCACATATTTGCGCAACCAAACACAGTTTGTTTGGTTGAATAAATTGGACTGTTCTAGCATTATCAAAACTTGGTCTTACTACCAAGTAATAGAAGACAAATCAAACTTGGATATCTCTTGTTAAATTTTTTCAAATTTATTTTTTAAGATATATAATCTTGATATTATATATCCACGTGTCAATATTCTAATTTGGACACTTTTAACCATGTCCCGCGAACCTTCAAATTAAACTTTCCCTTTCCAGACTCCCTTGATCTACACCTGATCTCAGACCTGTAGTTAAGTCCTAGCATCATAGGTCAACAACGGAAAAAGGAAGTAAGAGAAAGAAAGTCGTAATATTAGGCAGCAACAGCACATGCAACAGCTCAAAGGGAGCCAAGGAACAAATGAGGCAACCCCTTGGTGAAACTCGATGGTCAGTGTCCAACCTCCACAAAAAGTAAGTGGTAGACGATATCCAAAGCCCAAAAATAAAAGGATAATTGCAAGGAAAAGAAAATAAGCAATCTCATCTTTTCTTCAGATGCAATAATTATTCAGTCACAGGACAGTACACAATGGCCTTATTCATGATGACCTTATGGTCTATCTATCATAGTGGTTGAAGCATAGAAAAGGATTCATCAGTCTTACATTCTGCAGCCTTTTTTAGCGTACACCTCCTTCAAGTTGGCAACCTTTTCATCGAAGGCAATGGTTTCTCTCTCTTTCTTCTTTTTTCTTCTTTTCTTTCCCCCTTCCCTTGTCTTCTCTTTCCTATATGGCAGCCATAAAAACCCTTGCTCACCACCGTGGATGTCCCTCTTTTCTCTCTCTTCTCCTCCACCAGCCCCACCAACCACCATCTCCAATGCCATCCCCCTTAACTCTCCTCCCACCACCACCTGACAACCACCAAAACCACCCCTTCCTCTTCCTTCACCCTGCCTAATCACCAAAACCACCTCTTCCTCTCCATCACCGCCATCACTCCCACCACGTCCTGCAAGCTATGTAATGAACCCAACTAATGAGGCCCAAGAAGAGCAGCCCAACAGCAATAGCAACACAACAGCCACAACAGAGACAGCAGAGAATGTTAGTATAAATAGAATGAGAGGAAGAGGGAGAAGGCAGGAAATAGGTAGTGAATTGTGAGACTTGTGACCTAAAGTCACTCTTTTGGAGATTTGTAGCCTCAAGCTACTTCCTATTTGTATCCGTACTGTTTGGTGCTAATCAAAAGCTTCTTCTTTTCTATATTTTTGTGCGAGTGTGTGACTGAGTGAAGGAAGAATTTGTTGGTTCTTTACACTTGGTATCAGAGCAGACGATTCTAGGAGATTAAAGATTAAAGTTTCATCAGAAGTTCTGATTTTTTATTTAAAAAAAGAAAAAAAAAGAATAATCAAAAATGGAGTTTGCCGGAGAATATGCAGCACACCAAATGCAAACATGGATTCAGGAGGAGTTTTCGTACATCACATGTAAGAGAGGTAGAGGAATACCAGTCCTCGAGGATGAGCGGAGAATCCGACGAGAGCTTCAACTTCCAGAATTTTGATGGTTGGATTCTGCAATTAGAGGACACCTTCCATTTTTTCCGGTTAGATGAAGAGGCTAAGTTAAAGGCTGCCATAATATCACTTGACGGCGAAGCGAAGCGGTGGTTTGAGTGGGAACACCAGCGTTGGCCGTTCTATAGGTGGCTGGAATTGAAGAATCAGGTGAGGCGTTGTTTTGGTTCTTCACCAGCGGTTTCATGGCAGAAAGAACCAACCACGCTAATGTTCGATGACAAGCACCGACACTCATCCTCAAGTCACGGTTATAGCGGACTGACTGAAATTGCTGCTGGTACTGTTAGCCCACGCAGTGAGACACGTTGGTGCCAAATAGAGGACTCATTAATGGATCTGCAATCCTCTCACCACAAGCAGAGCAAGATTTTAAGGAAAAATTGGAGGAGGAAATCAAGAAGTTTAAAGAAGATGTAAAGAAGATAATTGGTGAAGCATTTTCTCCAACAGAATTGGAGCAGGAGCCTGATGAGCAAGAAAATCAAGCAGATCCAGTAGGGGCGAATTTCACGGAGCCAAAGATTTCGGAGGTTGAGCAAAAAAGAATAGAGATCGAGAAATGTAGATCTGGTATGTTACCAGATATTGATGGTAGTGTCCCTTGTGTTTTCAGTGTCAGTTGTAGAAATAGCATCTCCGACAACGACCACGGTGGACGATATTTTACGAGAGGTGGTGTCGGAGGAAGCGGATCCGGTGGTGGTCCTGGTTTCCTTGTCGAGAAATGTAAATTTGGTGGTGAAAGTGCCACGGGCGATCTGAACAGAGAAGGATATAGATTCGTTAAAGGTGGTGAAGCTGAAGAAATTTTAGGTATAAATACCGGCGAAGGCTCAGACTTATTTTCCGGCGAAATATTAAGCGGCAGAGTAGGGTGGAGCTCACATTGTTTATTGTTGCAGAACCTTCAAGTTATGGAGTGTGGGAAAAGCTTTGAAGAATTTTCGTTTGGCTTGAGGAGGAAGTCAGATTCAGAATATTCAAAAATTGAGGGCAATTTCGTAATTCAGCAAAGTGATGACATAGTAGATCAGAATTGGATGAAGTCACGTGTCTTGGATGGGAGTGAGAAGAAAATTCCAGAAAAAGTTGTTGAGGGCAACTTGGTAAATGGCCACCAAATTGAAACCCACAAAGAGACCATTATCTATGTTTCATCTGAGAACTTTGAGATCAGGACCTTATTTAAAGAAATCAACACTAAGCCCAATAACCCAATCCATATATTAAAACCCAATTACTTTTCCCCTTCTTTCATTGCCCAACCCCATCCATACAGCCCCAATCAACTTTCTGATCAACAATCCTCCACGCACATCTACACTCTTCGACCCACAGCTCACCTTCAGCCCAATTCTTTACTCCAAATTTTTAAAACCAATTATACCCATTTCTCAAACCCACTAGTTCTGACATCATCCAATGGCATGTCCGAGGACTATATTTTGATAGTCATGCCATTAATGGAAAGCCACCACCTCACTGTTAAGGAGCTTCAAGGCCAGAAGAAGCAAGTTATCAGTTTCAAGTGTCAAAACATATGGGAAGTAAGTGCTAAGAATGTTACTAAGGACACAAATCATCTCTTCTTCTCTATCCTGACAGTAGAAGTAACAAGGCTCACCAATGCAGAGCTTGATAGGTTGTGGAAGCCAGGCATCAACGACGATAGTGCCCATCATGATCGAGGCCGAGAATCTAGTGCTGACTATTATCCACCTTGAGGACAAGGTGGATGTTTAGGGGGTCGGTATTGTAATGAACCCAACTAATGAGGCCCAAGAAGAGCAGCCCAACAGCAATAGCAACACAACAGCCATAACAGGGACAGCAGAGAATGTTAGTATAAATAGAATGAGAGGAAGAGGGAGAAGGCAGGAAATAGGTAGTGAATTGTGAGACTTGTGACCTAAAGTCACTCTTTTGGAGATTTATAGCCTCAAGCTACTTCCTATTTGTATCCGTACTGTTTGGTGCTAATCAAAAGCTTCTTCTTTTCTATATTTTTGTGCGAGTGTGTGACTGAGTGAAGGAAGAATTTGTTGGTTCTTCACAAGCTACTGACGCCATGCATGGTGCTATGCCTACCAAGCTAATCCATCTCCTTCCCATTCCTTGTTTTCTCTCTCCTCTCCACAAACAAAACCAATTAAAACATAGATTTTCCTTACCGTAGAAAAAAAGAATATTTCACAAATTCCATTCAACTACTTCATCTTCAAATTAAACTAATTCGTGCTTTTGTTAAATAAGTATTTTTTTTGAAAAAGATGGTTGCAGTTAACCTCATCCAACACAATTTTGAGAAGAACTTCTATATGGAATCCCCTTTGTCATTGCCGCCATGACCGACTTCGGTGTCGAAAAGTATTGCAAAACCGGAGATTAAAATCCATGTCCGCGATATTTTGAAGCCCATACCAACATCGGTTTCCCCTCAATACCAATTGGAGTGGTGAAGCTCAAATAGTAAAATTGGTGATTGTTGTCTTGTTGAATTGCCGGAGAGATGTGATCAGGCATGATGGTGTAGGAGAGAGGATAAAGAAGGGGTAGACGGCCGGCATTGGTTGGATTGTGGGGTGACAAGAGAGAAGGGGAGGATAGAAAGGGAAAGGAGAGAGGAAACATTAGGGGCATTATGTCATTTAATGGGTTTATTTAGTCGTTAATTACAGATTAGTGGATTAATTAATTTAATTAGGGGTTAATGTAAACCGAGTTAGACTTCCTTCAGTAGTAAGGGCATGTTGTGTATTTCTGAACAGCTCGAGGACGTTCGGTGAATTTTAAAAACTACAAGAGTAGTTCATGAATTTGTGAAAACTAAAGGGAATCTCATTAAAAATTTGGAAGTTTTTGAGGGTTTATAATTAGGAGGAACAGATTTTCGGGTTTTATTGACTTTGATGATCAAAGTTTAGAAGTATTGAATTTGAGTGAAAATGAGTTGACTAGAATAGTCCAGAATGAAGTTCTTCAAATCATTAATCTGGCCACTATGAATCTCATTTTTAATAATTTTTCTGGGAGGTTCCTATAAGAATTGGGAATATGAAGAGTTTAAGGGTGTTGAACTTTAGTAAGTGCGGGTTTTTGGGTGATTGATGATAATTGTGATGAAGAATAAAATGTAGATTTTGAGGGGACAAATAGTGAACATAGGGCAAAAAAAAACCACATAACCGGCACGCAAAGTCAACTTCAAAAACAGGACAAGGTTTCTTGTCACAAAAAAAAAATATTTGAAGGTTGTAAGTTGGTAGGAGTTTTTTAAAAGGTTGTCTCTCGCAAAAAGGCCTATTCAAAAGGTTTCTCTGATTAGTTTTCCTTCTTTTACACTGTCTACCAAGGAACTCTACAGTCCTCTGTTATTTACTTGTGGGCGGAGGGAAGTATGTAATCAGACTCAAGCTTATGGCTTATTAGATAATCACCATTGCCATATATCATTAAGAAATTTGATGCATCTAGCATTATATCATTAAGACTTTTGATGTCTTGTGATCCAAAGCTGAAAATTTGACAATACTCGGCCACTTAGTTTTCAAATCGAAATGGAATAAAGTAGAAGTAAATAGAACATCATGAAACACCCAAAATGGAAAATGAGTAAAACATAAGGAACATAAGGAGTATAAATGTCGAAATGAAATCTTGCATCTAGTATATAACTACTTCAGAAAAAAGAAAAATTGAGTACCTACATACAACATTGTCACCTAGAATCCATTATTTTCCTTCCATCACTTCAATGAGTACCTCAAGAATAGTCAAGATAATCAAATTTCACGATTATGATTATTCTTCTTCGTCCGTTCCTATCTTACAAGTCATGGATTGGACACCCTGGGAAACCAAACCCAAAAAAAAATACGTGCTTATTCTTTTCTCACTTTTACAGCTTGCTACACCGAAATTCTACTCGTGATAATACAACTAATAGCAATCTTCACCTTGTCCATAACAGTGAGCTATAGGGGGGGTGTTTTATGGCCCTTGATCTCCATAAAGCATTAAACCATTAACATTGAAGTCAAATTACCGGCCACTTCAGGCAACCTCTAGAAGCAATAATTGTATAGAAAGAGAATCGAGTCATAACTTCAGGTTCAACAACAATATTTACATTTTAAAAAGAATGTGATGAAAGAAACATATTTAACTTGAATCTCATTAAGGCATGATAATAAAAGCAAAAGCAGCATTATATTTGAAATTCTAAAACCATTGAATATCTGATAAAGAATACCCAGGGAAAACATTGTTGGAGAAAACGAAAAAGTAACTTCACTCCAAAGCATCCCAGAACACAACACTTCACTCCTAAAAGTTCTAAGAATAGATCCAACCAGGAATACCACACAAAGACAAATAACACACACACATACCATGACAATTTTCCCTATGTTTTACCCACCGGCATCTTTTTGTTGGGGCTTTCAATTCGGAGGGAATGACAAAGTGGTCTGATGGCACAACAAGAATGGATCTTTTGTAATTTTCTATTAATTATTGAGAACATATTTAAGAGAAAGATAATGTTATTGCAAGCCTTTGCAGTAAAGCCTTGAGGAGAGAAATTGTTAAACATCGTTTACACTTCTATCGTTGAGTTATTTTTGTTTTCTAATTATAATTATCCTTGATTGGGTTGAGCTAATGTTCTTGATGCTCGGAAACAAGGATGAAGAAGGTTGGCTTACTAAAGTGCGGAAGATGGTTCTCTCCGTAAATTGGTGGTGCACTTGGAGAAAAGAAACCAATAGATGTTTGAGGGTAAGTAAGATTCTCCTTTTCTAGGATTTAAGCTTCTTTTTCTCGAGCTTCTGTAGCTGGATGCAGTACTAGGTTCTTAGCAATAATACATGTTTCTTGATTTCATAGAAGAAGGGTTTCACCATAGCTTGAGGGCGATTATTTGTCCTCAGCCATCAAATTGTATATGACCATATGGGTGATACTGATACCCACTTGGTGTTTTTCTAATATATTTCTAATTACTTACAAAAAATAATAAATTCTCCCAAGCCCAAAATTTCTGATTCAAAGTACCTCCAAACATCCAGAACAATTCCAAATCCTAAAAATATCTAAAAACATCCAAATCATTGGCAAGATGGAAAAATGAAGGGTAAGATACTTATACGATTCCAAACTATTGACAATAAAGTTCTTCCTCCGTTTCTTTTTAATTGCAACTTGCAACACTTTGCTTTTCACGTTTGCCAATGCATAACTTGAACAATTATTATCTTTAATTATCGATAAGTAAAAATTATAAAAATTTGATTTTTGCAAAATATACGTAAAGACGAATCTAACAAGACCCCACCAAGAATATGTTTTTCCTAAAGTATAGATCATCAAACATAAACAAAGTAGATTATGTGAATACTGAATAGTGCAAAAAGCAAAGTGTTGCAACTATTTTTGAAACGGAGAAGTAGCATATAAACATAGTGTTTATCAAGAAGCTAGGGCCGGCTGTTGTTACTGTTGTCTTCTTCTTTTCTTCATTTTCCTTTTCTTTTGGACTCTTGGCCCACTTTCTATTGCTAAGGATTAATAGGGTGTAGTCCAAAACACAATAGCAACATATAAAAAAAGCTTTCAACGTAAAGTAATAATAAAAATTATAAAAAATCAACGTACGCGCTTTTTGCGCTTCATGCGCTTAAGCGCACTTCGGTGCGCTTAATTACAAACGCTTCGCTCAAACCTAATTAAGCGCTTCGCCCTAGAGCTTCGCGCTTTAAAACATTGGTTCTACGTAATTTAGAATTCTTATATTGTATATATAAAGGGCCTTAGGTTGTTATTTTATTGACACATTGTGATTGAGATTAATGGAGCTTTGAGTTTTGTGATAAAACTTATGAGAGTAGGTGAGATTCTTATTCACCCATACTAGCGTTTCTAGTTGGTTTATTATGTGGTCAGTTTGATCAAATTGTTTAGTTAGGTCCGTTCTACTCTAAACTAACACCTAGATTTTGTGAAGTTTGTGTGACCGACCAGAATTATATCAATTGGTACCAAGAGCCTAGGTTTATTGTCAGTCCTTCTAGTATTTACGGATCTTGGTGATTGTATCCTTTTATTTTATCTGTTTCACATATCTCTAGAAAAAAAAAAGTTCGTAAAGTTGGGAATTGCTGCTCCTTAGTTATGTGGAGTATTTTATTTTCTTTTTTCTTTTTTTTGAGGTTCTGCTTTGTTTTCTTGGAACGTGCATTAATACTCAACCAGATTGTTAAGTAGATAAAATGATTTCTTAGTTTTACTTGAAATCGGATGACATAAGATCAATTATCCTATTTCATATAGATTCTTGTTTATTTTCATAATGCATATCTCAAGGAGAAAACAGAAATTATTAGATTCCAATTTAATCTTCGGAGGATGGGAATTGAGTTGAAAGTACTCAAGTTGCAATTATCAGATATAGAAAAAGATATAAAAAGGTCAAAAATTGTGAAGGCAAGAAATTTCATTAGTTGAGGAAGATATTCAGAAAGAATTTCAGGATGAAAAAATTTCGAATTATGTAGATAATGTTGGTCAAGACTCAAGAGGTGAAGCATAAGGAATATATTGTCGTAACTAGTGATGAGCAACACTCTGAAGCTATGGTCTTTGATAAAGTTGACAACTTTCTTGAGCACTCACGACCGAAGATTGTGGAAGAATGTTCTGCATTATTTGTTGAGACACCACCAGATTGATATTTTTCACGAGGATGAGAAAACAAGTAAACTTGAAGGTTCTATATTTGGTTCTGGATAATTATTTGAAATTTTTTGATGAATTTGATAAATTTGGAGCAAAGCACACACCAAGAAAGAAGTTCGAATGTTGGTTTCAAGAGTGGGAAACATTCAAGGCCGGATTTTCTCAAAAGAAGGGGAGTCTGATGTGGATTTGAATAGCTATGGCAAGATTCAAAGTCAATATCATAGCTCGAGATCGAAAAGTTACACAGTGGCAGAAACTTGACGCACAAGGAGTCTACTAGGCTTAATCCTACTCGTGTTAGGATAAGTCATATCTTTTAGTGTTTTAGTAGGAGTTTAAACTATAATACATTTATTTTTTTTAGGAGTCCTAGCATAATTAGGTGTTTGTGTTCTACGTGATTTAGAATTCTTATATTGCTTATATAAAGGGCCTTAGGTTGTTATTTTATTGACGCGTTGTGAATGAGATTAATAGAGTTTTGAGGTTTGTGATAAAAATTATGAGAGTAGATGAGATACGTATTCGCCCATACTAGCATTTCTAGTTAGTTTATTATTTGGTCCGTTTGATCAAATTGTTTAGTGTAGGTCCGTTCGACTCTAAATTAACAACAAGATTTTGTGAAGTTCGTTTGACCGAGCAAAATCATAAGGAGAAAAAGAAATGTACAAGAGCAAAATGATTTGATTCAAATGTACTCGAGCAGCTTGAGAATCACCACTATTAGTTCTCAAACTCACATATTCTATACAAATCAGATATTCAAAAAAGGTACTAACATATTTACCAATCCCAAAAAGTTAGGATACATGATTTCCTTCATGTAGCTCGGTAGAGCACTAGAGCTAGAAAGAAATCTACCAGTTAAGGGAGAATTTATAAAAGATGAAACGTAGAAATACAGAAGATAAGTAATTTGCTTCATTTCTTAAGCTAGTGTTACCCACTTCGAAGGAGACAAAAATGTAGTTGAGCAAAATGATTTAATTCAAATATAGCACAGAAGCAAGAGCATTTATTTGAATTTAGAACTCAAGAGTCAAGGATCTGAGCTATTGCACAAATTACACCTATCTCGGTGGGGGGGATTAGCAAAGGGAAAACATACATCAGAAATCAATAGACGAAGCAATATGACTTCATATAAAAAAAATTAAAATTAAAAAGAAAAATCATATCAAAACTTGACTAGTGAACTAAATAAATAGCAAGATGATACTAAAATAAATACATCATTAATAAAAAAATATAAGCACTAGCATTATCCTGATACCATTCCCAAATGCCAGTATATTCAAGCTAACTCTGGCATGGAGTCATTTAAAGAGAAAACAGTAGTAGGACTTCAGAGTTCACACTTTTAGTATAAATATTACTTTTTGAACAATAAGCACCACACTCTCTCTGGAAATTAAAGCATGTTTTTGGTATTTGTCAACTGTCAAGAGGGAAAGGCTCTACAAAGTAGTACTCCGTATTAATAAAGAAATTTTTATTCTCAGCAGCCACTACAAAGTTTAGTCAGAAGAAACTACAAAGAACAAGAATTCATTCTTCAAATTTCTATGGATTAATAAGTATTAGTTGGACTTTTTACTATTTTCAAGCTAAGACGTTATAGTGGCTTGGAAAAGAAAAAATAGAAATTTGGATTGCACAAAACAAGCTCATCTCAGTCTAATGGTGCACATGGAAGCAGAGGTTATTTGAAGTAAAGAATTGCAATATCAAATAAACTCTCTTTCTACAAATCCTTCCATTGGAACTCAGAAAGAGGGCAATGCTTCAGTGACCAACTGACCATAATATCTCTTCTTTCAAGTTAACACTTAGCAGAGAAAAGTATTCTTCTCATTGTAGATCTGAAATCTGTGGATCTGCTAATTATACAGTGTATACTACCTAGACTCCTTGAGAGACACCCTGAGACTATCGTATATCGTATTTTTTCAGAAACAATGATGGACAGCTATTTATCGTTCATGTTAACATAGAGAGTAAAAAGTGTTTTAATACCTCGGAAAGATCTCCCTGCAACTCAACCATCAATCTTTTCACATTTGACTCTTTCTGGTTGATACCTTCATAACGACTTTTCACGTCTGACTGCCTTTTCTCAAACGTTCAATCTCCTCCTGCAATATATACCTCAAATTTTTAATGCCAGATTACCAGCTAACAGGAAATAGGAAAGGATTCCCAAGTCCTTTTTGCTTACTTCAAACAGTAACAACCATCAGATGATATGAGATATATAGGAGGGGCATAATGACTGCCTGTAGCAAACATACTGTCATGCAGACATGTAAGAAACTCTAATGCCCCTTACCCACTAAGAGTAAGAAATAATATGGCTGAGAAAATATGTGGGGAAAGAAGGAAAAAGAGAAAAATATAGAGTGATGACTGAATTAGCAGCCAAGCAATACTAGGAACAAATTAAATCAATCATTATGCTGGATTTGGCAATATAAATTTATCCAAAGAATCTTATTTCAGAAGCTGTAATTCAGATTATCATGTCTCTAGGACTTACAAGGCTCTGATCTATTTTTTCTTGGCAGATTGGAAGTCGCATTTTCTGCTCTTCAACTATTGCACTTTGCTTCGTCAGTTCCTTGTCTACTTCATAGACCCACGACCAAGCAAGCTTGAACTCCATCTCTTTTACCCTCTCAGATAATTGTTCTACATCCTTCGTGTAATTCATCTTCACTTGCAGTTCATTAAGTTCTCTAGCTACAGGCTCAGTTGATCTCTCCAGCTCTTCAATTAATCCAATGGCAGATCCCAAGATTTGTTCGATATTACGCAATAGAACATCGACTTGCTGGAGAAGGGTTGCCTTGAAAAAAAACTAGAAATGCAATAGGATACATGAGCATCCATGACAACAATCCGAGTAAACAATCAACGAGGACAAAAAAAAGTGGACAGCCAGGTATAAAAGCAACCACATAAAAACAAAAGTGATCAATACAAAAATGTAAGAGGCAGACAATGTATTTCATAGACATGGCAGATTGACATTGAGCGGTGCCGGAGTACCGTGGCCTTTAGGCAGCACAGCCTACGGCGATCATCCAAGGGTCTAGGCCCACAAGCAGTGTTGGGCACTTGGGCCAGACTCCAGGCCACCTTAAGGGTGTTCCTTTTTTATTCCAATAGTTGAAATGTTGAATGTGCCAGCTTGTTGACAACCCGTCTTGCCGTGCCAATCTTTGCAAATCAATGAAAGCTCACAGCCCGTCAGGTGGCCTCGTGAAAAGAAGCGCATCAAAGTATTTTCATATAATTCTTACCTTAAACTTGTCTTTGGCATTTCCTGAATGTAAAAATTCCCTACTTTTGTCTTGGCTCATAATTACACATAGATTATCAACATCAATCTGTAAAGTTGAAGTAAATTATGTCAAATTTGATACTTGACGACCCAATATTTCCCCAAATAAAAGGTGAAAACTGACATGTAATGGGCTGGATTTACATTAAAATGCTCTACAAGTTCCCGAAGCTCTTCTTTCTTGCTAGAAACTCTTCTACCTGTACAAGTCAAAGAAACTAAAAGAATCAGCAAGGTTAAGTGGCAGTAGTGTAGTGTAGAAGTAGAGGTAAACAGCCTAAAAACAAACTAGAAAGAAAAGAAGGAAAGCCTCTCTGACAAAATCAGAATTAGTAAAGGTTGTGTCAACGCATAAACTCAAAATTCTTAACATCACCAACTGGAATTGTTGCTGGAAATAGTGCCGCTGAGTAGCGAATATTAAGGACTTAAACTTAGCCTTAGGCAAAGATGCCAAAGTTCTCAATTAGCATCTTTTATCAACAAAACTGGCAGCTGCATTCCCTAATTGCATTAGAGGCTTCTACCCACCCCATCTTTCGTATGGTCGATACTCATGCAAAACCTATAATCTTGCTACTGGATTCCCTTCCTAATAATGCACAAGATAGGCTCCTTCTCCACCCCATAATCCACTTTAACAACTCACTTTGGATCTCCTCTGTGTCTTCTTCCAGAAAGCTAGATGAACACTTACCCGTGTCAATTCAAATATAGTGGAAATTATGTATAAGCTCAACAAATTACTAACTGATGGGAGAATCTAAGTCCAACTAGTAGCCAGTAGGAAATGAAACCATATGCCACCATTACATAAAGAAAAAATTAGAAAACTAAATAGGAGAATGATCAAAAGACAGCTAAAGCAGTAAGTGCTTCATGAAAGGCATGGCAGAAAGATCTAGTAAGCAAGACCTCTAAAATAGCTTCTATTGTCATGCACAACTCCATTCAATAAATATCTGCATTCATTCTGTGAAACGGAAAAAACGTTTACTCCTTCGGTGTAAATTTTTTACTAGGTATTTTCTTTTTCTTCTTTTAATGTGCTGAATAGAACTGAATGTCCCTTACACTTCACAACTAGTGAGTTTTAAAAAGGTTTTGACTGGAACTCTAACTCGTAATTTTTTTTTTGGGACAATCAGAAATGCACAAGTAACAACCTTGCTGGTCCTACAAGGCAAGTGAACTTGATGATTCAGTTATCCTGCGCTCAATAATGATGCTTTCACCATAAATTTCTTGTTTGAAAGCATCGTATCCTTCATTTTTCAGTACCACCTTCACAGAAGCGTAGCTGTGGAAAGACAAATACAAACTTAAGCATGTGGCAGATTTCATCAAAGCAAAATTTTCTAAAACATACTCCGACGTAAAACTGGTAAAAGTAACACTGCAATATATCACCAATTTATATGGTTATCAAGACCCCACAGTCCCACACATGCATACATTCACGAAAATTTGTGTAAGGCAAACCCCTTAACATTCAAAAGGAAGTACATACAGTGATACAGATCCCACTTTAATAAGCCTCATATATATTTTGAGTAAACCACATTTCAATTCTAGTAAGTTAAATTATGAATTTTCTCGTATTAGTTGTTACTTTATTTGAATATGATCTATAGTATCATAACAAGATGCTTGTTCAGAACAATTGTACTACGGCATATTGATGGAATTCCTCAAAATGACATCCAACCACATGTGAACGAGCAAAGTGGGAGTGAGGTCGTAATTTACAATAGCAACAAGTAGCATTGAACTATTTTAAGTGCTACTGTCAACTAATGTTGCAGTTCAAACTAAACCAGAATTCAGTTCAACAACGATTTACTGGTCGATTTCTTATCTAGCATAAAAATGATTTTAACTTAAACATAATTTCAGGTCAGGTAATCGAGTACAGGTCAATTCAATTCATTTATACGAGACGACAAGAACAACTAGAGGAAGAGAGCGAAAGAAAGTACTCCGTGTACCTGCAACCAGTCTTAAAAAAATCTTTCAAAGTAGCAGCTCGATTAGTAGCCTTAGCTCGGGACCCAAAAGCAACACATAACGCAGTCAAGATAGCACTTTTCCCACCTACAATTCAATCACCCCACAAAAATTTACACAAATCAGAATTCCCCAAAAAAGGAATTTCTAGGGCAAAAACACTACGATTTTGTAACTGAAATTCGGAGGGAAAGGTAGACTCACTTCCATTTTGGCCATTGATAAAATTAACATAATCGCATAATTCGATCTCCAAATGGCTGTGGCACATGAAATTCTCCAACTTTATACTACGAATTGTGCGGGCGGTAATTGACCGGTTAGAGTAAGTGCTAGGATTGACGGAATCTTCCATTTATTCAGTTGGAATTGAACTCCGGTTGTTCGCGATTATGAACCCTAAAATAAATTTAGGGGTTTTGGAAAATTAATTTGATGTTTTGATGAAAGAAACGGGTTTTCAGCTTTTTTTGGCGGGAAAACCACGGTTTCTTCGGAAGTACGAGTAAGAAGTAGGGATGTCAGTGGGGCGGGTTTCGTGGGAGACCCGCCCCGCATCCGCCCCAAGTAGGCGGGGTAGAGGTAGGTTTGGCGGATGATGGGGCGGGGATGGGTATAGAAATCGTACCCGCCATGGGTGATGGGGCGGGTGTGGATTTTGTATTGAACCCGCCCCGCCCCATCCCCACTCGCCCCGCTTCATACCCGCCATGGGTGATGGGGTGAGTTTGTATTTATGTGCATGTTTAGGTGATAATATGAATTTAGGTGAGAATTTTAAGTTTTTTGTTTAGATTTTTTTTGTTATGACGAGTATTTTTTCGATTATATATGTCTCTTTAGTCGTAAGGTATTTTTTTTTCTAAAGTTGACTTTTATTACTTCGTACATATGGAAAATGTTTGCTAAATAAGAAAAATTAGTCGGATATTGGCGTGGGTATGGGGCGGGGATAAGACGGGGATGGATACCCAGTTGGGTGGTGGGGCGGGGATGGATTTTAGTTTATAACGTTGGGGCGGGGATGGAGATGAATTTTGTACCCGCCATGGGTGATGGGGCGGGGATGGGGATGAAAATTTTAGGTGGGGATGGGGATGGAGGGACATACATCCGCATCCGCCCCGCCCCATTGACATCCCTAGTAAGAAGTTCTAAGTTAGTTAAGAACTTAGAACTAGAGTACTTCGTCTAATTTTTTTTAAATGCCACGCTATTTGACGTCCGCTTTTACATATATTGTCCGTTTTTTTTAATGGTTAAAACCCAATATTACCCTGTCAAAACTGCTTTCTTAAGCGGCGTTTTAACAGAAACCGTGTTTATAACACAATCTGATAGTTGTGAGGATTCAAAAAATGCTAAAAAGGTATGCAAGTTTAAGAAATTCATTTATGGATCAAAGCAAGCATCAAGGAGCTGGAATATACGTTTTGATGAAGCAGTAAGTGACATTGGCTTCGTCAAGAACGCAGACGAATCTTGTGTATACAAGAAAGTCAGTGGGAGCAAAATTGCTTTCCTAGTATTGTATGTCGACGACATATTAATTATCGGAAATGACATTCCTATGTTGAACTCTGTCAAGATTTGGCTTGAGAAATATTTTTCGACGAAAGATCTAGGGGAAGCACAGTACATATTGGGCATCAAGATTTACAGAGATAGATCTAAAAAGATGATTAGACTTAGTCAAATCACTTGTATTAATAAGGTGCTTGATAGGTTCAAAGTGGCTGACTCCAAGCAAAGCTACCTACCCATGTCTCATGGAATGACCCTAAGAAAAACTCAGTGTCCAAAAACACTAGATGAGAGAAGACGAATGAGTGAGATTCCATTGGTTCAATAATGTATGCTATGATATGTACACGCCCGGATGTTGCGTACGCACTCAGTGCTACGAGTAGATACTAGTTAGACCTAGGAGAGGCACATTGGACTGCTGCCAAGAACATTCTGAAGTACCTGAAAAGGCACAAAGATGATTTCCTAATCTATGGTTGTAATACCTCGTATTTTTCTGAATTTATAAATATATTTTAAAGTATTTATAAAGTATTTTTACGAAATTTAGAATTTAAATCACATTTAATGTAGATTTAAATGTAATTTTAATTAAATAACATACTTATTATTTTTATTTAATTCCAAAATAAAAATAAATGATTTTATTATTTTATTATTTAAGTCGGGAAATTTATTTGGTCAGATTTCATAACAATTTAAATTCAATTCCGAGCCCAATTCCATTTAGTTGGTGAACCCAACAAAGCCTTAAAGCATTTAATTCTAATTTAAACCCAATTTCAAAGCCCAATGCAAAACCCTAACATAGTCCCACTAGGGATTAGGAACCTATAAATAAGACCCCTCTCATTAATGATCCCCTCACAAATTTCAGAATTTCTCTGTCTTTCTCTCTTGCTCGTGCACGCGAGCCTCGTGCCGCGCTACTCGTGCCCTTGTCGCCCCTGTTGTTGCCTGCTCGTCGCTGCCCGCAAAAAACACGCACACCGTGTGTGGTGTGTGTGTGTTGTGTCTTGCTCCGTATACTCCGTATACTTTTATCCTTTCTTTTTTAATTCCGTATTTAAATATATTATTATTATATTATTATTATTATTGATTTTGATTAATTAAACGGCTGGGAACGGTTGTGAACACCGTTGTAGACACCTAATTTGTGTCTCCCCATTGGGATGATGACGATACCATTATCCTAGCTTGTTAGGTAGTTGGAGCAACTCCGTGCGGAAATTCCAATTGCTAAAAGCATGTCCAAAATCCAAGAGCCAAAATCCAATCCCCGAGGCCGTTCCCATTCCGGAACTCGGTACAAAATACAAATTCCAAAGATCAACTTCAAAATCCAAATACAATCTCACCCAATGGGCTATCCCATTGGTTTTACAAGGCCTTTTCCACTCAAAATCATATAAGGTAAGTCAAATTCGGGCGCCGACCCATAAAACCGAGCAAGCCGGGCCTCGTCCCGTAAAACCGAAATTTAAAAACCCGAAACGGCTTGTTTTTAGACGCAAAATCAAGTCTTAATCCCCAAGCAAACACTACGTGCCAAACTTCGTACAAATAGTACGAAGGTACATCAATACAAGACAAAGCAAAGACGGAGTCCGCGTCCTTGTTTTGGCAGCATCCACGCCACGTCACCAGCGCCCAGCGCTGCCAGCTGCGTGCTACGCTGGCTATGGCTGGCGTTTAGCAGCAAATCCCTCTATAAATACCCCTAATTCTGAGCAGTTTAAGGGAGGCAAGATCGACACATAACGTCGTAATACAAAAATTGCACCTCAAAATTCAATACAAAAATCAATACAAAATCCTCCAAAAACACCATACAATCTTCAAGCTTTAAGCAATTGGAAGTTCTAATCGTAAAGCTTGCCTAAACCTAACTAGGTGAAGGAAATAATGCCCTTGGTCCAAGTATGCATTTAATGTTAAGTCTAATCAATGCGGTTCAGTATTAATTAACAAGTTAATAATTTAGTGAGATCAAGTGAGCTGAATGTCTAGGTAGAGTCCGCTTCAGTTCAAGTGGTATTAATGATATTAATCCACAGCTTACTCTTGACTGAACCCGTAGGGTCACACAAATAGTACGTAAACGGATCAAGTATTTAATGGCATTAAATACTCCATCTATGGATATTCGGAATCGACGGATCTTGGTTTCAGTGGGAGCTGAGATCGTCAAAAGCAAAAAATGAATACTCCGGAAACGATGATATTGCCGGAAACGGAAATATGGATCGTATCGGAAATATAAATATTATCCAAGTCGTATATTTTGCCGGAAACGGAAACATGGTACGTGTCGGAAAATATTATCGGAAATGGAAATATTACCGGAATCGGAAATATTATCGGAAACGGAAATATTGTCAGAATCGGAAATATTATCGGAATCGGAAAATAATTCCGAAAACGGAAATATTAAATATTTGTTCGAAACAGAAATTAATTCCGGAATCGGAAATGTTAAATATTGTTCGTATCGGAAATGAATTCCGGAATCGGGAATTTAATCGGATAGCGTATCGTACGAATTAGCATCGGACTGAAGGAAATAATGCCCTTGGTCCAAGTATGCATTTTATGTTAAGTCTAATAAATGCGGTTCAGTATTAATTAACAAGTTAATAATTCAGTGAGATCAAGTGAGCTGAATGCCTAGCTAGAGGCCGCTTCAGTTCAAGTGGAATTAATGATATTAATCCACAGCTTACTCTTGACTGAACCCGTAGGGTCACACAAATAGTACGTAAACGGATCAAGTATTTAATGGCATTAAATACTCCATCTATGGATATTCAGAATCGACGGATCTTGGTTTCAGTGGGAGCTGAGATCGTCACAGGCAAGAAATGAATACTCCGGAAACGATGATATTGCCGGAAACGGAAATATGGATCGTATCGGAAATATAAATATTATCCAAGTCGTAGATGTTGCCGGAAACGGAAACATGGTACGTATCGGGAAATATTATCGGAAATGGAAATATTGCCGGAATCGGAAATATTGCCGGAAACGGAAATATTGTCCAGAATCGGAAATATTATCGGAATCGGAAAATAATTCCGGAAACGGAAATATTAAATATTTGTTCGAAACGGAAATTAATTCCGGAATCGAAAATATTAAATATTGTTCGTATCGGAAATATATTCCGGAAACGGGAATTTAATCGGAAGCGTATCGTACGAATAAGCATCGGACGAGGCCTGCCGGACGAGGGCCCAGCACGAAGCCAGGCCATCGCCCAGCAAGCCAAGCGCGCCACACGAACAGCCAAGGCCACGCCAGGCCCAGCGCAAGGCCAGGCCCAGCAGGCCGTGGCAGCGCGCACAGCGCGCGCAGCGCGCGCAGCTGCGAGCAGTGGGCTGCGAGCATTGCTGCAGCTCGCGTGGGCTTGTAGCTCGCGTGGGCCGTGCGGCCGTGTGGGCTGTGCGCGGGCACGGCCTGCACGCTTGCGGGTCATGCTCGCGTAAGTGTTTGTGTTCGCATATGAAACCTAAAACGTGTAGAATTCGTTTAATGATTAAATTCCTAATTCTATTTGATAAATTAATTAAATAAGAGTTTTATTATAATTCTAATTTAATTAATTCGTATCCTAATAGGATTCCAATTCTCTTTCCATACCCCTATAAATATGTGGCCTGGGTTCACAATTTATAACGAGTTATTCAAGTATTCAAAGTGAGTTTTTTGAGAGAAAAAAATTCAGTCACACATCTTGCTCAAAAGTGCCGAAAATTTATAGTACCTTAGGGGCGATTCTAGTTGGTCAATCTTAAGGCGGATCCGGACTTGCTGTGGACTATCTACGGAGGGACGACACTTGGAGTCCTAAAGACTTGTTCTTGTTCGGTTTGGGCGCAGCTAGGGAAGGCACGCAACAAAGAGTATGCATCTAAACTATGCTAAATGATTATGTGTAAATAATATGTATTCCTGGCTTAATGGTTGTTTCCGCATGATTTATGAATTGTCATATGTATCATAACCTAACAGTGGTATCACGAGCCTCTTATTATTTTCATAATCTAAATTGCATGAACATGGTTAAATATTACAAATTTGCAAGAATTAAAAGGGGTGATTAATTTTCGTAATTGTTAATTAATTGCAAATTGCGTTTATTTAATTATACGTACGCAGTTTTTCGGCAGTTTCTTCGTTACTCATCCAAATCGAGTGATTTTTGTGTCAATTCCGCACGTAAAAGGCATTCTAAAATTTTGACAAAAATAGTAATTTTCTGCCGAACCCAGAATTCTCAAATTCGAAGCCTAACTATGACTTTTCGAAGGTTTTAGTTTTTCGAATGCAAAATTTCGTAAATTTAAGATGTTAAATTAAATATTTGCGATTCTTGTTGATAAATCTTGAATTTTTGATTGACCTACTGTATATGTTTAACAAGTTTGAATGCCTAGCCTTGTTAATTATGCAATCTAATTTGTAATTATGATTAATTAGTTGAAAATTAGAATAATTTAGAATTAATTTGATTTTCATAATTGATTATAATTTAATTAGAAACCTATGATTAAAAACCACCATAAAAATTGTAAATTTATGATAAATTTTAAATTTTTATGACCTAGGCTTGAATCCATGATAATCGGAAATCAATTGAATAATAAATTTTCGATTTTTCGCCCTAAAATTATGAAATTAATATTAATTTATTAATTTGTCATTAATTTTAAATATAAATTTTAAATTTTTATGCGATTCGTTCATATAACTTGCACGCACAAAGCAATGGACGCTTCGTGTTACCCTTAAGGGGTGTTGTATAGTGCGGGCATGCGACGACGAGCAAAGGAGCTCGTCGCCCGTGCGGCACGAATGCAATGAGCAAGGGCATGGTGCACGAGCACAAGGCAGCAGCCCTGCCTTGTGTCGTGGGCCACGAGCTATGGACGAATGAGGCATGGGCGAAGGCAAGGCACGACAGTCGCGTGTGGGCAGCAAGCGAGCTGCGCCACAACGCGCACTGCCTCGCGCAAGCGCGCGCAGCCTCGCGCGCAGCGAGCGCAAGCTCGCGTGCCACGAGCGCTGCGCCCAGCGTCGATCGCGCGCAGCGAGCAATTGCTCGCGCACAGCGAGCGATGGCTCACGTGCATCGAGCGCTGGAGCGCGCGCAGCAAGCGCTGGCGAGCGCGCACAGCGAGCGATGGCTCGCGTGCATCGAGCGCTGGCCCGCGCGCAGCGAGCGCCAACTTGTGCGATGGCTTGCGATGGGTAGATGCAGCAGCTATGCGACGAGCGCATGGGCTGCGCGCACATGGCCAGCGATGGCTGTGTGCGTGTGGCCCATGGGTGTGCGATGCGTAGGGTGTTTGCATTACGATCGTTTTGAATGTTTAATTTGAAATTTTCAGTTTACGTAATTTTAATTAATTTTAAAATTAATAACTTAAATTATTTTCTTGGATTTTAATTTTGAATATTGTAATTATAATAAATTTTATTTATTCTAATTATTTTACTAAAATTAAAATCATGAATTAATTTAAATACGACTGAAATCAAATTAAAATTTTTGGATTCAATTATAAATTTATATGGGCTTTAAATTTTAATTAAATTTGTATGTTTCCGGTTAGACTTGAAATACATTTTTATGTTTAAAATTAGTAAAGCATATGAATTTATTGGTTTAAGTGGGAGCGCTTTTTAGTCATAAACTCTTGATTAGGTCTACGAATCCTTAAGGTTAAAACAACTTGATTAGAATTAATAAGGACTGAATAATTGGTAGATTATTGGTGCCCTTGATTAATTGTTGCAAATGTTTACGTGATTCATAATGTGTTTTACTAACCAGCTATGTGGGCCATTCATAATAATGAATGGGTGAATGGTATATATTGTATATGTACTGTTTTGCAGGTTATGAAGTGACTAGTATGGCCCAAATAGGATAGAAAATATGGTCTGCGTACCATTAATTTGAATGTAATTGGTCTAAAGTACCAAAGTTGTTTTTCAATTCAAATATGGTCTGCGTACCATCAAATAGTTGTAATTAGTTTTAATTATAGCTTATCCTATTTGAAGAAAATGGTGCCTCCCACGGAGATTTTCGAGACGGACTTTGAAGTTAAAGTTTCAAGATGAAGTCGGGCCATACTAGATCACATTTATCTTATGCATGCTTTAAGTTATTTATTGCTTTAAATATGTCTTAATTATGCATAAGATTGTGGCTTGATTATGTTGCATGATTAAGGATTTTAGTTCACTTAAAATCTAACCAACATAGTAAGAGCCTTAAGTTCCAAACTTAAAAATTGAGTTAAAAGGTGCCATGCCAAAATATACACTTGCTTGGATATCCTTTACATCAATCTAGTAATAGTTTTCGCTCAGCGAGGTGTTACTTATTGGTCCTAAAGGGGTAAGGTACACAAATAATTGTGAGTACATGTTAGTTTTGGTGAAACTCAACGATATAAGTAAGGAGTCCTTTTATGTCGTGGCAAAATCGATAGGTTTACCTAATAAGTTCTTAGATGTACCTATCAACCAAGAATAGTTTCTAGACTATTAGCAAAAGGCTTTTGCTTACCTAAGATGTTTTAGGATTAAGTCGACAAACTGTGCTTAGTTCTTCAATGATTTTAGGATCTTGGAATCATTTTATTCACACCTGCCGGAACACATAACTTGAATAAAATGCTTAATAAACATTGAATTATGCATGTATGCTAGAATTTAAGTTTATTAAGAGAAACTGTGAATGGTTATTTATTTGTTTATTCTTTTCAATTGTAGTTTTTAATATGGCAAACAACAATTCATTCAACATTCGATCAATTCTCGAAAAGGAGAAGTTGAACGGGAAAAACTTCCTTGACTGGCAAAGGAACTTGCAAATAGTTCTTATGCAGGAAGAAAAGGAGTATGTCCTAGATGAGGCGATGCCCGAAGCCGCAGGCGACGGGGTCACTCAGGCAGCCCTCAATCGTTGGATTGATGCCAACAAGGATGTGAAATGTCTAATGCTCGCCACCATGAGTGCGGATCTGCAGAAAACGTTCATCAACTCAGATGCTTTCACAATCATCAGTGAGTTGAAGAACATGTTCCAAGATCTGGCTCGAGTCGAAAGATTCGAGACTCATAGGCAAATTCTTGAGACCAAGCTTAAGAAAGGCGAGCCCGTAAGTCCACATGTTCTCAAAATGATTGGACTCATTGAGAATATGAGTCGGCTGGATCAGCAATTTTCTCAGGAAATGGCTATAGACACCATCCTCCATTCTCTTCATAGCGGGTATGATCAGTTCAAACTGAACTACAGTATGAATAGTCTGGACAAAACGCTCACTGAGCTTCACGGTATGCTGAAGACCGCTGAAAAGACGCTCAAAAGTGATAAGCAGGATGTGCTTATGGTGCGTGGGGGCAAGTTCAAGAAATCTGGAAAGAAGAGGAATGCTAAGAAAGGTGGCAACAAGGCCAGCCCAACTAAGCAAACTGGCGCCAAATCTGTAAAGAGGAAGGTCAGTCAACCCACTTCTGAATCCGAATGCTTCTACTGCAAGAAGAAGGGGCATTGGAAGAGAGATTGCTTGAAGCTAAAGGAAGATCAGAAGAACGGAACAGTCGTTCCATCTTCAGGTATTTTCGTTATAGACTGTATACTTGCTAATTCAACTTCTTGGGTATTAGATACAGGTTGTGGCTCACACTTATGTTCCAATCCACAGGAACTAAGAAGAAGTAGAAAGTTAAGCAAGGGTGAAGTCGACCTACGAGTGGGAAATGGAGCACGGATTGCTGCATTAGCTGTAGGAACTTACTTTTTGTCGTTGCCCTCCGGGCTAGTTTTGGAACTGGAAGAATGTTTCCATGTTCCAAGTCTTACTAAAAACATCATTTCAGTTTCTTGCTTAGATGCTAAGGGATTTTCCTTTTTAATAAAAGACAATAGTTGTTCGTTTTATTTTAAAGAGATGTTTTATGGATCTGCTAGATTAGTCAATGGACTTTATTTATTAGATCACGACAAACAAGTATATAACATAAATACCAAAAAGGCCAAAAAGGATGATTCAGATCTCACCTATCTGTGGCATTGTCGATTAGGCCATATAAACTTGAAACGCTTAGAAAGACTTCAAAAGGAAGGAATTCTAGAACCATTTGACTTAGAGGATTATGGTAAATGCGAATCATGTTTACTTGGCAAAATGACAAAGCAACCTTTCTCTAAAGTTGGAGAAAGAGCAAATGAACTATTGGGTTTAATCCATACAGATGTATGTGGACCAATGAGTACAAATGCTAGAGGTGGTTTCAGCTACTTTATCACTTTCACTGATGACTTCAGTAGATATGGTTATGTCTACCTAATGAAGCATAAGTCTGAATCCTTTGACAAATTCAAGGAATTTCAGAGTGAAGTAGAGAATCAATTAGGCAAGAAGATTAAGGCACTGCGGTCTGATAGAGGCGGTGAATATCTGAGCTATGAATTTGATGACCATCTGAAAGAATGTGGAATTCTATCAGAATTGACTCCTCCTGGAACACCACAATGGAACGGTGTGTCGGAACGGAGGAACAGAACCTTGCTAGACATGGTCAGGTCAATGATGGGTCAGGCCGAACTTCCATTAGAATTTTGGGGACATGCACTAAATACAGCTGCACTCACTATAAATAGAGCTCCGTCTAAAGCTGTCGAAAAGACTCCATACGAATTATGGTTTGGAAAGCCTCCAAATGTGTCTTTTCTTAAGATTTGGGGATGTGAAGTATACGTCAAACGATTAATTTCAGACAAACTTCATCCAAAATCTGACAAATGTATCCTTGTGGGCTATCCAAAGGAAACAAAGGGGTATTACTTCTACAATACATCTGAGAACAAGGTGTTTGTTGCTCGAGATGGTGTCTTTTTGGAGAAAGATCACATTTCCAAAATGACAAGTGGGAGAAAAGTAGACCTCGAAGAAATTCGAGTCGAACAACAAACTCTAGAGAATGCTCAAGATGACATTCAGGATGAAACTCAGAGATCTTTAGAAGAATCTGGTGAGAATCATGGTCAATCTAGAAATGTTACCCCGCGTAGATCGCAAAGATATAGATCTCAACCGAAAAGGTACTTAGGTATTTTGACGAACGAGAGCTATGACGTTCTATTACTTGAAAGTGATGAACCTGCGACTTACAAACAAGCTATGACGAGCCCTAGCTCCAAGCAGTGGCAAGAAGCCATGCAATCTGAATTAGACTCCATGTCTGAAAACCAAGTATGGGATTTGGTCGATTTGCCAGATGGCTACCAAGCCATTGGAAGCAAATGGGTTTTCAAACTGAAAAAGGACAAGGATGGGAAACTTGAAGTTTTCAAAGCTAGATTGGTTGCAAAAGGTTACAGGCAAGTCCACGGTGTGGATTACGATGAAACCTTTTCACCAGTTGCAATGCTAAAGTCTATTCGGATAATGTTAGCAATCGCTGCATATTACGATTACGAAATATGGCAGATGGATGTCAAAACTGCTTTCTTAAACGGCGTTTTAACAGAAACTGTGTTTATGACACAGCCTGAAGGTTTTGAGGATCCAAAGAATGCTAAAAAGGTATGAAAGCTAAAGAAGTCAATCTACGGATTGAAGCAGGCATCCAGGAGCTGGAATATACGTTTTGATGAAGCAGTCAGTGACTTTGGTTTCATCAAGAACGCGGACGAATCTTGTGTATACAAGAAGGTCAGTGGGAGCAAAATTGCTTTCCTAGTATTATATGTCGACGACATATTACTTATCGGAAATGACATTCCTATGTTGAACTCTGTCAAGATTTGGCTTGGGAAATGTTTTTCGATGAAAGATCTAGGAGAAGCACAGTACATATGGGCATCAAGATTTACAGAGATAGATCTAAAAAGATGATTGGACTTAGTCAAAGCACTTATATCAATAAGGTGCTTGATAGGTTCAAGATGGCGGACTCCAAGCGAGGCTACCTACCCATGTCTCATGGAATGACTCTAAGCAAGACTCAGTGCCCAAAAACACTTGATGAGCGTAGACGAATGAATGGGATTCCATATGCATCATTGATTGGTTCAATAATGTATGCTATGATATGTACACGCCCGGATGTTGCGTATGCACTCAGTGCTACGAGCAGATACCAGTCAGACCCAGGAGAGGCGCATTGGACTGCTGCCAAGAACATTCTGAAGTACCTGAAAAGGCACAAAGATGACTTCCTGGTCTATGGTGGAGATGATGAATTAATTGTTAAAGGCTATACGGACGCAAGTTTCCAAACCGACAAAGATGATTTCAGATCACAGTCTGGGTTTGTCTTCTGCCTCAACGGAGGAGCAGTAAGCTGGAAAAGTGCTAAGCAAAGCACCATTGCGGATTCTACAACTGAAGCGGAGTACATTGCTGCACATGAAGCAGCAAAGGAAGCTATATGGCTAAGGAAGTTCATAGGTGAACTCGGTGTAGTCCCCTCCATTAAAGGACCAATAGCCCTGTATTGTGATAATAACGGAGCTATTGCACAGGCAAAGGAGCCTAGACACCACCAGAGAGTCAAGCATGTACTTCGTAGATTTCACCTTCTACGAGAGTTCGTTGAAAGAAAAGAAGTCGAGATAAGCAAAATTGGTACTGATGACAACATATCAGATCCATTAACTAAACCTCTGCCGCAGGCGAAGCACAACTCGCACACTGCAGCTATGGGAATCAAGCATATTGGAGAATGGCTTTGATGTCTCTGTTTAATGTTTTAAAGTTTTAGAGTTTAAATCTTTGTAAAACATTATTGGTTAATCATTCACAATAAATGAAAAGAATTCATTTTTCCATTTAATTTGTGGTTTATTAAATGATGAGTCCCTTCAATTTGACGATATATTCAAGATAGACTGTCAGGACCAGTCCTGTGACTAAGAAATGTCTATCAAGTGAACTTGAATGTCAAAAGTTGAAAATGGTCCCTGGTGGGAGTTTTCTATAAAGATGGACGCATAGAAAACATTAGACGACTAGAATGCAAGATGACTAGTAGTTCTGTTTCTTGAACTATGTGGACATGGCAATGTCGTAATCAATTGCATAGATACTTACTTTGGGAAGACTAGTATCGGACAGACCTATGAAACTTTACTGTAAGAGATGAAAATTTGTCATAAGTAAATTTCATTAAATTATTAGACACTAATCCTCAATACCTGAGTGATTTGAGATTACTTGTTTGAGAACTGCTTACTTTGACGTTGTCAACCGTCACACCGTAAAAGGAGGCTATAAAGGCAACGCTCAGGTAATCACCTATCAAACGAAGTCTAATCTCAAGATCACAAGATTGGGATTGTCCTCCCATAAATCGGGATGAGATGCTTAAAAGTTGTACAAGGCCACTCGGAGAGCTAGAAACTGTGAAATGCATGGCCGTGCTCGGATGAATCATAGGCTATGATTATCTGTTTATTTGATCAGTTGAACTCTGAAACCGAGGAACACCTCTGGACATAATAAGGATGACAACTCTTACCTTATGTTCAAGGGCAAGCATCGAGCGACAAAGGAATTAGGAAATGCACACTTGTCCCTAAGGACAAGTGGGAGACTGAAGGAAATAATGCCCTTGGTCCAAGTATGCATTCTATGTTAAGTCTAATAAATGCGGTTCAGTATTAATTAACAAGTTAATAATTCAGTGAGATCAAGTGAGCTGAATGCCTAGCTAGAGGCCGCTTCAGTTCAAGTGGAATTAATGATATTAATCCACAACTTACTCTTGACTGAACCCGTAGGGTCACACAAATAGTACGTAAACGGATCAAGTATTTAATGGCATTAAATACTCCATCTATGGATATTCGGAATCGACGGATCTTGGTTTCAGTGGGAGCTGAGATCGTCACAGGCAAGAAATGAATACTCCGGAAACGATGATATTGCCGGAAACGGAAATATGGATCGTATCGGAAATATAAATATTATCCAAGTCGTAGATGTTGCCGGAAACGGAAACATGGTACGTATCGGGAAATATTATCGGAAATGGAAATATTGCCGGAATCGGAAATATTGCCGGAAACGGAAATATTGTCAGAATCGGAAATATTATCGGAATCGGAAAATAATTCCGGAAACGGAAATATTAAATATTTGTTCGAAACGGAAATTAATTCCGGAATCGAAAATATTAAATATTGTTCGTATCGGAAATATATTCCGGAAACGGGAATTTAATCGGAAGCGTATCGTACGAATAAGCATCGGACGAGGCCTGCCGGACGAGGGCCCAGCACGAAGCCAGGCCATCGCCCAGCAAGCCAAGCGCGCCACACGAACAGCCAAGGCCACGCCAGGCCCAGCAGGCCGTGGCAGCGCGCACAGCGCGCGCAGCTGCGAGCAGTGGGCTGCGAGCATTGCTGCAGCTCGCGTGGGCTTGTAGCTCGCGTGGGCCGTGCGGCCGTGTGGGCTGTGCGCGGGCATGGCCTGCACGCTTGCGGGTCATGCTCGCGTAAGTGTTTGTGTTCGCATATGAAACCTAAAACGTGCAGAATTCGTTTAATGATTAAATTCCTAATTCTATTTGATAAATTAATTAAATAAGAGTTTTATTATAATTCTAATTTAATTAATTCGTATCCTAATAGGATTCCAATTCTCTTTCCATACCCCTATAAATATGTGGCCTGGGTTCACAATTTATAACGAGTTATTCAAGTATTCAAAGTGAGTTTTTTGAGAGAAAAAAATTCAGTCACGAATCTTGCTCAAAAGTGCCGAAAATTTATAGTACCTTAGGGGCGATTCTAGTTGGTCAATCTTAAGGCGGATCCGGACTTGCTGTGGACTATCTACGGAGGGACGACACTTGGAGTCCTAAAGACTTGTTCTTGTTCGGTTCGGGCGCAGCTAGGGAAGGCACGCAACAAAGAGTATGCATCTAAACTATGCTAAATGATTATGTGTAAATAATATGTATTCCTGGCTTAATGGTTGTTTCCGCATGATTTATGAATTGTCATATGTATCATAACCTAACACGGACGAGGCTTGCTAGACGAAGGCCCAGCACGAAGCCAGGCCGACGCCCAACAAGCACGCATCCAACACGTCAAGTGCTCGACCAGGCCCAGCGCAAGGCCAGGCCCAGCCAAGCCTTGGCGCGCGCGAGCTCAGCGATGGGCTGCGAGCAAAGTGGGCCTCGGCGTTGTGCGCTGTGCGTGGGCCGCAAGGCTTGCGCATGGGCGTGCGGTGCTTGGGCGCTGCGTGCATGCGTGCTACACGAATCCTAAAGCTATCGGGATTCGTCATATGATTAAATCCTAATCCTAATAGATAAAGTTTATTTAATAGAGTCCTAGCAGGATTCTAATTAAACTAAATTAGTGTTCTAATAGGATTATAAGTCCTTTTCCATAACTCTATAAATAGGTGCCTACTGCCTAGGGTCACAAATTTATACACAACATTGAAGTATTCAAAGGTAAGATTTTGAAGCAAAAATCAGCCAAACACTTGCAACCATTTAGCCGAAATTCCTAGGAATCTTAAGGGCGATTCTAGTTGGTCAAGCTTAAGGCGGATCTGGACGTGCTGTGGACTATCTACGGAGGGACGACACTTGGAGTCCTAAAGACTTGTTCTTGTTCGGTTCGGGCGCAGCTAGGGAAGGCACGCTACAAAGTGTATGCATCTAAATTATGCTAAATGATTATGTGTAAATAATATGTTTCATGGCATTAAGGTGTTCCGCATTATTTATGTTTTGTCATATGTATCATATCTTAACAGTGGTATCACGAGCCTCTTATTATTTACATAATCTAAATTGCATGACATGGTTAAATTTTACAAATTTGCAAAGAATTAAAAGGGGTGATTAATTTTCGTAATTGTTAATTAATTGCAAATTGCGTTTATTTAATTATATGTACGCAGTTTTTCGGCAGTTTATTCGTTACTCATCCAAATTGAGTGATTTTTGTGTCAATTCGGCCGAACCCAGAATTCCCAAATTCGAAGCCTAACTATGACTTTTCGGAGGTTTTAGTTTTTCGAACGCAAAAGTTTGTAAATTTAAGATGTTAAATTGAATATTTGCGATTCCTGTTGATAAATCTTGAGTTTTTGATTGACCTACAGTATATGTTTAACAAATTTGAATGCCTAGACTTGTTAATTATACAACCTAATTTGTAATTATGATTAATTTGTTGAAATTCGAATAATTTAGAATTGATTTGATTTTCATAATTAATTAATAATTTAATTAGGTATCCATGATTAAAAACCACCATAAAAATTGTTAATATGTTAAATTTTAAATTTTTATGACCTAGATTTGAGTCCATGTTAATCGGAAATTAATTGATTAATAAATTTTCGATTTTTCGCCCTAAAATTATGAAATTAATATGTTTTATTAATTTGTCATTAATTTTGAATTAAAAATTAAAATTTTTATAAAATTCGGTCATAAACGTTGCACGCACAAAGCAAAGGAAGCTATGTGTTACCCTTAAGGGGTGTTGTATAGTGCGGGCACGCGATGACGAGCAAGGGAGCTCGTCGCCTGTGCGGTACGTATGCAGCGAGCAACCAAGGCATGACGCGCGCACGAGGCAAGGGAGCCTGGGCGTGTGTGCTATGTGTTATGGGCGAAGGCGAAGGGCGATGGGAGTGGCACATGACGAGGCACGCGCGCGAGGGCGAGAGCTGGGTCACCCAGCGATCGCTACTCTGCGCACCAACGAGCGCTGCCTCGCCACGAGGGCTTGCTTGCGTCAAGCGAGCGAGCACTCCTTCGGTGGCTGCTGCGATGCATGCGGGAAAGCAGGCTGCGCGCAAGCGTGGCTTGGCTTGCTGCGTTTGCGCGTGGCTGCTGCTGCGATGTGCCATGGGTGTGCGATCGGTCGTGCACACGATGGGGCTTGGGCGCAAGCCCAAGTGCTCGTCGTGTTACGATTGAGTCATTTTGAATTTTAATTTGAAATTTTCAGTTCGGAAATAATTTTAATTAATTTTAAAATTAATAATTTAAATTGTTTTCTCGGATTTTAATTTTGAATATTATAATTATTATAAATTTTAATTTATACTAATTATTTTACTAAAATTAAACCTTGAATTAATTTAAATTCATTTAATTCAACTGAAAAATAAATTAAATAAATGGATTCGATTATAATTTAATATGAGCTTTAAATTTTAATTAAACTTGTATGTTTCCGGTTAGACTAGAAATACATTTTTATGTTTAAAATTAGTAAAGCATATAAAGTTATTGGTTTAAGTGGGAGCCTTTAGTCATAAACTCTTGATTAGGTCTACAAATCCTTTAAGGTTAAACAACTTGATTAGAATTAATAAGGACTGAATAATTGGGAGATTATTGGTGCCCTTGATTAATTGCTGCAAATATTTAAGTGATGCATAACGTGTTTTACTAACCAGCTATGTGGGCCATTCATGATAATGAATGGGTGAATGATATATATTGTATATGTACTGTTTTGCAGGTTATGAAGTGACTAGTATGGCCCAAATAGGATAGAAAATATGGTTTGCGTACCATTAATTTGAATGTAATTGGTCTAAAGTACCAAAATTTGTTTTTCAATTCAAATATGGTCTGCGTACCATCAAATAGTTGTAATTAGTTTAATTATAGCTTATCCTGTTTGAAGAAAATGGCGCCTCCCATGGTGAAATTCAAGACGGAGTTTCCAATCCATTTTCAAGACGGACTTTGAAGTTGAAGCTTCAAGATGAAGTCGGGCCATACTAGATCACATTTATCTTATTCATGCTTTAAGTTATTTATTGCTTTTAAATATGTCTTAATTATGCATGAGATTATGGCTTGATTATGTTGCATGATTAAGGATTTTAGTTCACTTAAAATCTAACCAACATACTAAGAGCCTTAAGTTCCAAAGTTTAAAAATTGAGTTAAAAGGTGCCATGCCAAAATAACACTTACTTGGATAACCTTTACATCAATCTAGTAATAGTTTTACGCTCAGCGAGGTGTTACTTATTGATCCTAAAGGGGTAAGGTACACAAATAATTGTGAGTACATGTTAGTTTTGGTGAAACTCAACGATATAAGTAAGGAGTCCTTTTATGTCGTGGCAAATTCGATAGGTTTTCCTAACAAGTTCTTAAACGTACCTATCAACCAAGAGTAGTTTCTAGACTATTAGCAAAAGGCTTTTGCTTACCTAAAATATTTTAGAATTGAGTCAAAATACATAATGTGATTAATTCTTCAATGATTTAAGGGTCTTGGAATCATTTTATTCACACCTGCCGGAACAAGAATTCGAATAAAATGCTAATGACTTGTTTTAATTTCATGATTGCTTTAATATTCAAGTTATTATTCATGATAAATGTTTAGACTTTGCATGCTTCAATGTATGTTTTAATTATTGTTTATAATTAAATATCTTGCACTGCGGTAAACCCTTTTAGAAAGGTAACAGTAAATTTCCTTGATTGGTAGTGAATCCAAGAACGATTCACGGAAATGAGAGAAAATAAGCAATTTAAATGTACGTTTCTTATAGCGACTTTTATGGTTGTTTTCGAGTATCAAAGTCGAATGGCAAACCGATTGGTGCTTGTGAATTCAAAATACAATGTAGTTTTGAGATCATAAAGCATTGAGTTTAAACGCTCAGCTTTACCAATGGTTAACAACCAAATATCCTTGTCCATTTAATTCTCGAATGAGTCTAGTCCCTAGACATTCGAATAGATCGATGCTTAGAGAACTTTAGAAGCTTCTGGTAAGATCATCTAGTTGAAAAGAATATTCAACATAAATAAAATGGTAAGAACTTTGATGGAGTGACATTGGACATGTCTAACAAAGTATAAAAGTCAACACTAGAGAAGTCAATTCTTAAGGCTATTAGAAAAGGTACAAGAAATAGGAAAACAAAGGAACAAATGAAAGTAATTTACAATTCCGTTTCTACCTATAAGTTTATGTTTAAAGAGCAGTGACCTAGCAATCAAACTTCCTTGGTATCATATACCGCTTGAGGTTCTTACTTCGGTAATAACTCAAACAATGGAAGCTAGGCTACACTAGTGACCTACAAGTGGGAAATGAAGCATGGCATTGCTACATTAGTTGTAGGGCCATCTAGTTTGTTTTAAGTCCTTTCAAAGGCTGGAACTTAATGGCTATTTTGTTCCACAATCAGCATACCTAAATTTCTGTTTTCAAACACAGAAAGACTCACATTCAGAAGAACAAAAACAATGTTTGTTTGTTTTATTTGAATGAAATGGTCATTTACGGGTTGAGTCAATATGCTTGATTAAAACAAACAACTCTTTAACAATACAAACTTTACTAGGTTCAAATCAACCCCTTGATTTGAGTTCCACTAATCTTTGGCATTGTTGCTTAGACCATATCAACAAGTTAACATTCATAAGCTCTGTTTTGATGGACTTTTGAAAGTTGATTGATTTCTAGATCAATTCAAGACAAGCTAGTCTTACTTGTTGAAAGTAACAAAAGATATGAACTATTGTTAGAACGCCTAGACAATAGAGTTCAAAGCTAAAGAAAGAGATTTTATGACTTTATTATTTCACCTAGATTTGAGTGAATATTGGTTTATTTACTCAAAGTGATATAAGTTTGAATCTGTTTGGCTAGTTCAAAGATTCAGAAGTATAAAATCCACATGGCAAGAAATCATTAAGATCTAGGCTAGATCATGACGATGATTACTTTAAGACCAAATATGATCATCAATGATTGTGTGTTGTAATTTCACAATCTAGCTCCATACGATATGGCATATCTAAGTTGGAATGATCGAAGTCAATTAGTACTTGATTCGATCAATGATGAATCATAAAGACTTTTCCTATAATTTCTAAAACAAAATCCTGAACTACCACCAAACTAATCCAAATTCGTCAAAGCTATTGAAACGTAATTTCAGAATATCTTTTCATAAATATATATATCTAAAGAGTTGCTAAACTCAGTGGGAGCTTAGTGTTTGTTATTCGACAAACTAAGGTCCATGTCTAGATTTATGTTTCATTGTGATTTATTCAAATGAGACACAAGGGTATTGTTTCTACCACGAATTTTTGAGAACATAATGTTTGTTTGCTCGAAATAATGTCCTTTTGGAGATTCGTTTCCAAAATGACAAGTGGGAGAAAATAGACCTCGAAAGTATTCGAGGCGAACAACAAACATAAACGGACATTCCGAAGGCTTTTCGAAGTTCTTCAGAAAATCCGAACACTTATTCTTTAAGGACTTTAGAAGTGGCTTTAAAGAATAGACATCTCTTAGAAGACTTTACAAGTGCTTCAAGGAGAACAGAATATTCAAAGGACTTTCAAGTGGCTATTGATATTCTATTGTTTGATGTTCTATACCCAAGTAGGCATAGAGTTCAAGTCACTGAAACTATGAGATTCTTCTATTAGACAGTGAAGAAACATATAGTTCAGGTCAATGAAACTATGAGATTCTTCTATTAGACAGTAAAGAAACCTACAACTTGCAGTCAAACTATTATGTTGATTAATGAGTTTGTGACTTGTAAGAAAGCTATGACGAAACCTAGATTCCCTAAAATGGTTAGAGGCCATATATAGACTTAATGTTTAATTGGTTAAAGGCCATAAAACATACTTAGTGTTTTGATGACAAAATTGAATTTTGTTGATTTGCAAGAATATTTTCACACCTATTGGTTGCAAGTTTGTTTTAAGGATAAAAACCATCAAACATGGAATTGTGTTCACACACAAAGCTAGATTAGTTGCTAAAGGTTACAAGCAAATTCACGGTGTGGATTGTGTTGAAACCTCATGCATAATCGTAATGCTCAAGTCTATAAATCAAGCAATGATTGCATATTGGTACATATGGCAATTAGATGACAAAACGTATTCCTTAATCAAATGTTGGAAGAAACTATGTACATGGTATGTCATAGGATTTGTGGATCCAAATAAATGCTTGAAAAGGAAAGCTAGCTTATCAAATCTAAGTACAGATTTAAGCAAGCAATTGGGAATTGGCCGGAATTGTATTTTAGTGAAGCTAATAAGTATTTTAGTTTCATAAAATGTACATGATTCTTATAGATATATAAGAAGTTTAGTGGGAGTACATAAAACTTAATTGGTCCTATGTGTATCACACACATATCTCTCTATTGTGAAATAACATTCAAATGCTAATGACTTAGATTTGAAATTATTCATCAATGATGGACCAAGGCGAAACTTAGTGCATACTGGGTATTAAGATCCATTTACAAAGATCTTAGAATATTGTTTTAGATTAAGTAATGTCATTTACTAAATCAAACACGAAAGACTCCATTGGAAATATTCGACCCATATGAATAAATCTAAGTAATGAATGTTTGAACTATGTATAAGCATTTACTAAGTTAAACATCAAAGGATCTAATGCGATTCTTCACCTATATTATATGTCAAAGAATTTAGCTGGATTCAATATCTACTGAAACTGAATGAGCTAAAGTTACATGAATAGAATTCAATTGGGAATTATTCTGCAAAAGAATTTATCATGTATGATATAATATGAGGATCGCCAAAAACGTATCGTATGGCTTTAGGCATGACGAACATATACCAATCTCTATTGATCTAAGTGAAGATCAACTAGATTGAGATCAAGAATACTTATGGTACTTGAAAAGGTAAATAGGAATAGTTGTTGATTCAAGGAAATAAAGATATGCTAATATTGATGCTACACGCATAAACACTGGTAAAGGATCAAGCAAGATCCCTTTGGAGTTAACCATTGACAAGGACGAGCTAAAGAGCATCGTGTTTTGAAATGGCAACATGGATTGGAGACCATGAGTTGTTGCGTGGGAAATTAAATATTAATTTCTATGTTCTAAGATACAGATGGAAAGTCTTCCACATATCCGTGAACTGCTTGGATAAGCAAATCCAAACAAAGCATCACTAGCAACCTATACAGTTGAAGTAAAAGTAATTATTGCCTAAGAAGCAATGAAACAGGGTTGTTTAAGTCAAAGAGTTCTTCACTGAACTTGGGTGGATCACATGTCTGCTAACTTGATGGTTCTTCATTGCAAAATGCGTAGAACCAATATCGAAGTAAGAAAGACTAGATCACATAATAAACAAACTCAAAAGATCTTATCATCATATCTCGAAGAACATTCGATGAAAAAGATATTAAGATTGGTAAAGCATGATAACTAAACCTATGCAACAAGTGAGAAACAACACTCACATTGTGGCACAGAAAATCAAGCATAGCTTTGAATTCCATTAATTGTTTTAAAGATGGGTTAGAGGCCCATGGTTGTAAAACATTGGGGTTGAACATTTATCATATATGAAATGTATTTTCATATTCCATTTAATCTTGGTTTAGTATTAAATGATGAGTCCCTTCAATTTGACGATATATTCAATATAGACTGTCAGGACCAGTCCTGTGACTAAGAAATGTCTATCAAGTGAACTTGAATGTCAAAAGTTGAAAATGGTCCCTGGTTGGAGTTTTCTATAAAGATGGACGCATAGAAAACGTTAGACGACTAGAATGCAAGATGACTAGTAGTTCTGTTTCTTGAACTATATGGACATGGCAATGTCGTAATCATTTGCATAGATACTTGCTTTGGGAAGACTAGTATCAGACAGACCTATGAAACTTTACTGTAAGAGATGAAAATCTGTCATAAGTAAATTTCATTAAAATTATTAGACACTAATCCTCAATACCTGAGTGATTTGAGATTACTTGTTTGAGAACTGCTTACTTTGACGTTGTCAACCGTCGCACCGTGAAAGGAGGCTATAAAGGCAACGCTCAGGTAATCACCTATCAAACGAAGTCTAAGATCGCAAGATTGGGATTGTCCTCCCATAAATCGGGATGAGATGCTTAAAAGTTGTACAAGGCCACTCAGAGAGCTAGAAACTGTAAAATGCATGGCCGTGCTTAGATGAATCATAGGCTATGATTATCTGTTTATCTGATCAGTTGAACTCTGAAACCGAGAAACACCTCTGGACATAATAAGGATGACAACTCTTACCTTATGTTCAAGAGCAAGCATCGAGCGACAAAGGAATTAGGAAATGCACACTTGTCCCTAAGGACAAGTGGGAGACTGAAGGAAATAATGCCCTTGGTCCAAGTATGCATTTAATGTTAAGTCTAATAAATGCGGTTCAGTATTAATTAACATGTTAATAATTCAGTGAGATCAAGTGAGCTGAATGCCTAGCTAGAGGCCGCTTCAGTTCAAGTGGAATTAATGATATTAATCCACAACTTACTCTTGACTGAACCCGTAGGGTCACACAAATAGTACGTAAACGGATCAAGTATTTAATGGCATTAAATACTCCATCTATGGATATTCGGAATCGACGGATCTTGGTTTCAGTGGGAGCTGAGATCGTCAAAAGCAAGAAATGAATACTCCGGAAACGATGATATTGCCGGACACGGAAATATGGATCGTATCGGAAATATAAATATTATCCAAGTCGTAGATGTTGCCGGAAACGGAAACATGGTACGTGTCGGAAAATATTATCGGAAATGGAAATCTTACCGGAATCGGAAATATTACCGGAAACGGAAATATTGTCAGAATCGGAAATATTATCGGAATCGGAAAATAATTCCGGAAACGGAAATATTAAATATTTGTTCGAAACGGAAATTAATTCCGGAATCGGAAATGTTAAATATTGTTCGTATCGGAAATGAATTCCGGAATCGGAAATTTAATCGGAAAGCGTATCGTACGAATTCGCATCGGACGAGGCTTGCTAGACGAAGGCCCAGCACGAAGCCAGGCCGACGCCCAGCAAGCACGCATCCAACACGCCAAGTGCTCGACCAGGCCTAGCGCAAGGCCAGGCCCAGCCAAGCCTTGGCGCGCGCGAGCTCAGCGATGGGCTGCGAGCAAAGTGGGCCTCGACGCTGTGCGCTGTGCGTGGGCCGCAAGGCTTGCGTATGGGCGTGCGGTGCTTGGGCGTTGCGTGCATGCGTGCTACACGAATCCTAAACCTATCAGGATTCGTCATATGATTAAATCCTAATCCTAATAGATAAAGTTTATTTAATAGAGTCCTAGAAGGATTCTAATTAAACTAAATTAGTATTCTAATAGGATTATAAGTCCTTTTCCATAACTCTATAAATAGGTGCCTAGGGTCACAAATTCATACACAACATTGAAGTATTCAAAGGTAAGATTTTGAAGCAAAAATCAGCCAAACACTTGCAACCATTTAGCCGAAATTCCTAGGAACCTTAAGGGCGATTCTAGTTGGTCAAGCTTAAGGCGATCCAGACGTGCTGTGGACTATCTACGGAGGGACGACACTTGGAGTCCTAAAGACTTGTTCTTGTTCGGTTCGGGCGCAGCTAGGGAAGGCACGCTACAAAGTGTATGCATCTAAATTATGCTAAATGATTATGTGTAAATAATATGTTTCCTGGCATTAAAGTTTTCCGCATGATTTATGTTTTGTCATATGTATCATATCCTAACACTAGGTAATTCCGAATCCCAACCTTAATCTATTCAATGTTGTTTTGATTTTCTATTTCAAAATGATTAGTAAGTTGGCATTTTTACTCTTAAAAATGTCACTTGCAACAATCATACATCTTTTCAAAATCCAAACTTTTCAAAGTACAAAAATGCAAACTTTCAAGATTCAAGGATGTTCAAAATTGCTTGTAATCATCTCTTTGAACTAGAATCATTTTCAAATATGGAGTAATCAAAGATGATGCCCTTCTAACTTTTAAAGGTTTAGTCTTTTGAGATTCAAGACTCCATTTTTCAATATACAAGTTCAAGTTTTCAAATTTCAAGATCCAACAATGTTTAGGGTTGCTCATGACTATTTCCCTAAACTAGGATCCTTCCAAAGTAAGAGCACATCAAAGATCTAACATTTTTAACATTAAAAGTCCCGATCTTTGAGATTCAAGTCTCTTAACTTCAATATTTCAAGTTCAAGTTCAATATTTCAAGTTCAAGTTCAAGTATTTCAAGTTCAATATTTCAAGATTCAAGCTTTCAAGTTCAAGTTCTATATGAAAAATCTAGGATACTTTGGGATGAACAACTTCTCCCAAGTTGAGATTTTTGGCGTTGAATTCGTGTCGAGCGCACTTATTTTTAAGTAGTCGTTTGGCGTTCGGATCTCATGTGCCCAAGTTCAAATTTCAATATTGCAATTTCGATTATGCACCTTTCAATTCCGCAATTTCAATTCCGCAATTTCAATTCCGCACCTTTCAATTCCGCACTTTCAATAACGCATTTCAATTCCGCACTTTCAATAACGCATTTCAATTCCGCACTTTCAATTACGCAACTTTACTTGCCTAGTCCTTATCACTACTACAATTCCCATAAATTCTCTACGCTATCCTCTCGACGCAGCACAAATTTGCTGATGGGATGTTTTAATTCGCGACAAATTTCGACGCGGATAAGGATCGAACTTGGTCTCGACTAGGACCAGCGTCGAGAAAACCCACTACGTATTCCAAATTTTCAGCAGCCAACCCATAAACCGCCAAACTTAAACCCTAATTAATTTCATTCACCTCGTGTCAGTTGTTCCCCATATCTGATCGAGTCACGATCCCACCGGCCTTCAACCTCCATTGAAATTGTCAATCTCTCGCGCGAAGGTATAGTCACGTCAACACTCCAGTGTGAAATCGCATCTCTCAGACACCTTAAAGCCTCTCAATTGCGGAATTTCACCAGGTATCTTCTTGTTCTTTTTCCATCGATTTTTAATGTTTGCTAATGGTGATGTAAATGCATTATTATCTGATTTATAATTGTTTTTTATGGATGATAATGATTCTGATTGAAATTTTGAAAAAAGGACCGAAATTAGTGATAATTTGATGAGAATTTGGGTTAATGTCGGTTTGAATCTCAATTTTGAGGCTGAATAAGAGATTAGTGTTACCAGTTAATATTTCGACTTGCTTATTTTCAGATTCTTATGGGTTTAATTTCGTGTTATATGTTGAGATTTTTTGGCATAAAGTTTTGGGGTAAATTTGTTAATTTGGGCTCTGTTTGGTTCATGTTATGTCTTCCCATGTTTGGTTTGGTGAAAGGTTGGTACAATATATATTAAAAAATGGCCTGCTTTATATTAAAGGAATTGATAAGGAAAAAAAATTAGTAAATGCCCTGCTTTATTAAAGGAACTGATAATTTAAGGAAAAAAAAATTTGGTAAATGCCCTGCTTTATAGTAAAGGAATCGCTAAGGGAAATTTTTTTTGGTAAAATTGATAAGGAAAAATAAAATATTGAAGGAATTTATATTAAAAGGAAGGAACGAAAAAAAAAATTAAAAAAAAATGAAAAAAGAACGCCCATATAATTTGGTTCATAGGAGGCACATAATTAGTAAATGCCCTGCTTCCCACTGCATTTTAAGAAACTGAAATCAAATCACTATTTTTTTGCACCTGTTGACAGACAAATTTTTTCTTGATGGAAAACTATAGTAATTTGCAATCTATTTAGTTAGTGAGTTGTGATTCTGGGAATCTCATACAGCAGGAGCTAAATTAGTCATGTTTCTGGTGTTATTTCTGCAGAGATTGGCAGTGAACTAAATTAATTAATTAGGATGTAGTCTATTATTATGCAGAAAATAAGGTTAATGCAATTGTTCGCAAATTGATAAAAAATGATGTATAAGTTTTAATACCTGTTTTCTAAATGGTATGACTTGCTATATATGCCTGGATTGCCGCCCTTGTACAAGTCATTTAAATGATACCATATCAGTAGGAATAGTTCCCTTCCGGCTTCTTGTTATTGTTATTTTTCATTGATAACTGTCATTTGTTGTAGCGGATTTTTAAACATTGAATCGAGCGTCTCGCTGTTAATATAAAGCTGTAGGACTTGTACTTTTGGAGGCAAATAGAGAGGCTGCTTAGTTCTTCACTCATTTGAGTGGATAAGCTTAAACTTACATGTTAGTTAACAGTGTAAGATGTTGGGTTAGACTTTTGTTTTCGCATGTATAAATGTGTAAAATTGTAATACCAAGAATGCTTGGTTGATGGAAGGTTCATACTCTTTTGAGTTTGGCAATGGATAGCTACTCTATGGTAACAAGTGAAGGAGACAAATTAGGATGTACTTGATTGTTTGTAGAAAGTAGGGTTAATACAATTGCCAGTTGATTCAAGTGCAGAATGAGTGCTAACGCCTGTTTCCTAAATAGTGTAACTTGCTGCATGCTCGAATTGCTGCCCTTTCACAAGTTTTAAAATGATACAGTATGGATAGGAATTGTTACCTTCCTACTTCTGCCTTTTTTTGATGGAAAACTATAGTATTTTGCAATCTATTTAGTTAGTGAGTTGTGATTCTGGGAATCTCATAGTATAAAGGGATTCGAATTACATATTATATTTATTTGTTATTTAATAGGATGATTGCATCGGGTTTAAGTGGTTACTCTATTGTTTTGATGTTTTTCTGCTTGCATTTGGGTTGGAAACTTTAAGTTGGTTAGTCTGTATGTGTGCTTGTATGTATGTCTCTGCTTGTAATGTTTTGATTTTCAATGAATTCAGTAGATATAGGTTACTTATTTTAATAATTCTATTCTCTAGAAAATGTATATTGTCAATTGGTTTGTCACTTCTAACTTTTTTTTCCCTGCAATGTCTGTCAACTGTTTTTCTCTGGCATATTATGGTTTTTGAAACTGTACAAATTTGCTTGTCACAAGTGGTCCTCCCTGTATTCTTGCTAATTGTAGCACTACTCTTATAAGTAGACTTACAATAAGACCATCTGGTGATTGGTGACTTTTGAGTCTAAGCATCACAATATTCAGTGTTATGTCTCCTGTGCTCCTGTTAGCATCAACTTTACAAATCTTCTTGATCTGATTGCCTCTTACTCTGTGATTTTATGGTATTTTTTTCTAGAATTACGACAAATGTAGAGTAGGTTGTTTAGAATTACCTTAGAATACAGAAGAAACGTACTGAATTCCTTGGTGTGTCTTAGTAAATATCACTCATAATATCTCCAGGTGTGCCTTAAGACGTGTTATTGTGGAAATTCTAGTTTTTGGGGGTCTTTAACAAGCAACAATTCACTGAACTTTTTAGAGTCATTAATATATGTAATACAACTGCTGACTGGACTTTGTAAGAACTGACTGTACTTTTAAAAGCAGAACAGTACGGACCTTTTAAAACAGAACAAGACACTTTTGACAGAACCTGGCTTTATGAGACAGAACCTGAACCTTATTATATCTTGGATTGTAGGGTTAGGGTCAGGGTTGGGCTACTGGTTAGGTTTGAAGTCTTGGTCACTAGTGCAGCTGTGTGGTTTGTGTTTAGTAGCAGTTTGTAAGTCTGTTGCTGCTGTTGTTGTTTAACTTGAAGGGGTAGAGGTTGTGAAAAATCTTAATGTTTATGTATATTGTACCCTTTACGCTTCTGTCTAAACTAACTAGGTATGTTACTCTATAGTCTTCATTTAACATGGTTTCTCTATATTGATGCATTTCACATGTCTGAACTAACTAGGTAGTGTTACTCTTTTATTATCTTTATTTCACGTGGTTTCTCTATAGTCTAACGATTTGTTTTCTACTAGGTGTTGATTAGTATAAAAAAATGAAAACTGAAAAATCTAAATTGTATTTAGCTAATAATGTTAAGATCTAGGTGGAACTAAACCAAAGACTTTGCTAGGTATTATTTAGAAGACTACCCTAATCACTAAGTATTAAAGCTAGTTCTTTGAGGTAGCAAGTTTTATAGCTAAATGATTGAAAACATATTTTTTTTTAAATAATGACGTTAAGTTTAACCATTAGTTTGAACTGAAAGTAGAGGCTCCAACGTGATTCTAGGTTGCTGACATGTTGTGGTAGGTGTATTTGTTTTATCTTTATCTGTTGCATTCAATATATATTACAATCTTAATATAGCCTTTGATTTGAGATATGAATTATTCCAGTCAATTACTAATTGAATCTGGCCATTTGGCACAAATTGAAGGGGATAACAAACAGATAGAAGACTCTAGTGAAGAGCAAAAGGCTTGCGTCAGGTTGAGTTGCACTCCCGTAGACGAACCAGGTGATTAACATAATCTTAGATTGATATTATGTTATTAACAATGCGTGACAAAGTAGTCTTATTATATTTCTCGTGAAATTGTGTGAAGTATCATGTTTAAATGTTATGCATTTCTATCCTTGTCGCATGTTCCTATTGTTGTATGTTGTTCAATAAAAGGCTGCTACCCTTCGTAGAATTCTAGGATTTTGGCTGCCAAGTTCTAGATTCTAGGATTTTGTGTGATAAGGTTACTTTGTGGATGTGCGTGGTCTAAGGGTTGTCTAGGCTCTTTTGTTCTTGTGTGTACGTACTTTTGTTCTCTTGTTTGTATGTGTGTTCCTTACTAAAAAATCCTTCGAATAAACAATGTTTTTTTAAGACATGGATACTAGTTGGATTGATTTACGCAATGGGGATCCTGCTTATTATAATGGTTGCATGAAATTCATTGAACTTGCAAAGGAGACTCTTATTCATGGAAAAACCCGATGCCCGTGTAATAAGTGCAAGTTAAATAAATGGCATTCCGTAGAAGATGTTGGAGGACATATTTTGTTAAACGGTTTCCTTAAGAAATATAGAAAATGGGTTTTCCATTGTAGAGTCGATGAAGGGAGAAATACCTTTGAAACCCCTAGTGATTTAGGAAATGCAGTAGGTCAAGATGACATGGGGGGGTTGCTAAGAGAAGCCTTTGGTGTTGACAATTCAGAGTCTGATAATGAATCCCAAGACATGCACGAAAATGAAGGTTTATTTGACATGCACGAAGAGTTTAATTTTCATTGTGAGGTAAATAATGAACTTCCATCAAGTAACTCAAGTGAAGAAGATGTTAAGTATAAACGACTAAGGGAAGCTGCCGATGAGGGGCTATACGAGGGATGCACTACTTTCTCAAAGTTATCCTTTATTTTACACTTGTTTCACCTTAAGTGTATGTTCCACTGGTCTGCAGAGTCATTTACTAAATTGCTTGAACTTCTAATAGACGCATTTCAAATTAAGGAGTTTCCATCGTCTTATTATGAGGGAAAGAAGACAGTGAACGATTTGGGGTTAGGATATGAGAAAATCGATGCATGTCCAAATAATTGCATTTTATATTGGGGTGTATTTGCAGAAAAAGATGAGTGTCATGTTTGCCATACATCAAGGTGGAAAACGGTGAAAGAAAAGGAGAATAATAAAGGTGAGCAAGGAAAAGAAATATGTAAGAAGGGCGAGCCAGCTAAAGTAATGCGATATTTTCCTCTTATACCTAGGCTAAAGAGACTTTGCATGTCATCTAAAACAGCTGAGGATATGAGATGGCATTTTGTCCATGGAGATGATAAGATCTTAAGGCACCCGTCGGATGGTGAGGCTTGGAAAAGTTTTGATAAAAGATATGTAGAATTCACCGAAGATCCTCGTAGTGTTAGATTAGGTCTAGCGAGTGATGGTTTCAATCCATATCGTCTAATGAATACCAATTATAGTACATGGCCGGTGATTTTGATTCCTTATCATTTGCCACCGTGGTTGTGTATGAAGCCGTCATCATTCATTTTGTCCTTGCTTATTCCCGGTAAACATAGTCCTGGGATAGATATTGATGTGTATTTGCAACCATTAGTCCACGAGTTAAAGTTATTGTGGGAAGGTGTAGATGCCTATGATGCGCATAGTGGAAATAAATTTAAGTTGCGAGCAGGCTTACATTCCACTATAAACGACTTTCCGGCATATGCTATGTTGTCCGGTTGGAGTACAAGAGGTTACAAAGCTTGCCCTACATGTGCCCATGATACTAATTCATATTGGTTTGGCGGAAAAATGTGCTACCCAGGGCATCGAAAATGGTTGCCAATTGATCATCCTTATGGTTCTCAAGGTAATTTATTTGACGGGACAAATGAATATGGTATTGCTCCGGTCCCTGCAAGTGGGACAGACATTTTGGAAGAATTAGATAAGGTTAAGTATGTTTATGGACAGTCAAAAGAAAAATCTAAGAAAAATTCTAAGAAAAGAAAGAGACAACAAGGTGAAACTTCTCATGATGAGCCGGATGATGGTGATGGTGGTGAAGAGGAAGCCAATAGAGTTATTTGGAAAAAGAAAAGTCTATTCTTTGAGTTGGAATATTGGAAACATAATCCGCTAAGACATAATTTAGATGTTATGCACATTGAAAAGAACGTGTGTGACAATGTGATAGCAACTCTTTTAGATATGGATAAAAGTAGAGATGATAAGCAAGCAAGACAGGCTCTCAAAGAAAAAAAAATATAAAATCTCATCTTTTTCCAAAATCTCATCCTAATCGTGTTAATGACTATTTGCCTCCCGCTAAATACACCATGTCTACAGAAGAGAAAGAACGCTTTTTAATGGTCATAGAAAAGCTTAAAGTTCCCGATGGATACGGGTCTAATTTGCAAAGATGCGTGAATATGAAGCAACGTAAACTTATAAATTTGAAAAGCCATGACAATCATATTCTAATGCAAGATATTCTTCCTGTTGCTTTAAGAGCATCGAATGCCACAAAAGTTATTGACTTGATTGAGGAGTTGTCCGACTTTTTCAAGAAGATTTGTTCGACCACTATTCATTCTGATGACTTAGATAATATTCAGTCAAAACTTATTTTGACTCTTCGTGAGATGGAGAAAGAGTTTTTACCAATATTCTTCACAATCATGGTTCATCTACTAATTCATCTAGTGGATGAGGTCAAACTTGGCGGGCCTGTTCAATATCGATGGATGTATCCCATTGAAAGGTCAATATCTCAAGCCTTAATTTTATATTATTTTATCATTTCAATTAAAATATATATTCACTATATTTATCTTTTTATTTTACATTCACTTTCTTCATTCTATAAAAGGTACTTGGCATTTTTGAAATCCCATGTAAGCAATAAAGCCCATCTTGAAGGGTCAATTGCGGAAGGATACCTTTTATGGTAGACGATTACATTCTGCTCTAGATATTTAGAAAGTGTCCAGACCATATTCACCCGGCCGAAAAGAAATGAAGATGGTGTTCTAGACAACAACACCTATTTATATCATTCGGGTTGCCGTGTGGTAGGAAAGCAAGAAAACGCTCATCTTGATGACAAAAGTTTAAGACAAGCCCATCGCTATGTTTTGCTTCATTCAGATGAGATGAAACCTATTCTTGAGTAAGTAGTGTCATGAGTTAAATTAGAGTTTACCAACTATTAATTTTCTAGTAACACATTTTTTTTTTAATGTTTAAAGTGCTTTTATATGCCAAAAACGACAAGAGGGTCAATTTGGAGAAAGCCAATTCAACGAAATTATTGAAACTGGGTGGATAATCAATGAGTTCCTTGAGTGGTTGCGGAATCAGGTTATATGTCGTAACCTTTTGGATGTTTTTGTTTTGTGTTTTTCTTTTAAATTCGTGTTTAACAATTTTTTTTAAAATTTTAGGCCTATAACGTAGAGGATAGTACAACAGAAGGAAAGTTGAGAAAAGCCTTGGCCTATGGTTTAAGTAATCATAGTAAAAGATTCAAAAGCGTCATTATCAATGGCTATAAATTTGATACTGTGGATTGCGAGCGATTTCGAAAGACACAAAATTCTGGAGTTTATGTAGAAGCAGATGGGGAAGAGTATTATGGAAGACTCCAAGAAATATTCGAATTAGATTACTATGGTTCCTTCAAGGTTATATTGTTTCGTTGTGATTGGGTTGATATACATAGGGGTTTGAAAACATACCCAAATGGTAGTGCTCGTGTAAATTTCTCGAAGTTGATGCACACTGGCCAAAATTTGCATGATGATCCATTTGTTTTCTCATCTCAGGCAAAACAATGTTTTTACGTTGAGGATGAGATACAAAAAGGATGGTTGCATGTTATTAAGACTAAGCTTAGAGACGTTTTTGATATAGGCGATGATAAGCCTTAAATCTTTGCTTTTGTTCCGACGTTATATGTATTGATGTCAGTTGAAAGGATTTCTTTCTTTATACGGTATTTTGATAATTATTTTGTTTCTAGAAACATCTTTAGTGTATGTATGTCATTGGTAGAAATATCTTTCGAGAAATATCTTCAGTGAATATCTTCTTTGGTAAGTTCTTTCTTTCTAGATATTACTTTGGTAGTTTTATTCTTTCCTAAACTTGATTTGATGCTGTGATTACCCTAGCTAGAGCATTGCAAAATAGAAACATGTTTATCTTTGTAAAACTAAGTGTCATATACCCTTTATTATAAAGCTAATTGTCATGTATTGTAATTAACTGAATATATTCATACCCTACACTAAGTAGCTAAGTTTATACTTCCGGGAGTTTCTGACTTTGAAGCAGATGTTATTGCTTGATGGTTTTTGAATCGTGATTAGTGTATGAATTTGTTGTTGCGTTAGTACACAACCAGTCTTTAGTCTACTAGTGTGTTTTGTTGCGTTGATAATTCAAAGGCAGAGTGATGAGTTTACATGCTACTGTCTGTGTTTTGTTAGTCTGGAAATTATGCTGACTGTATATATCCTATGAGGCTTCCAACTGTGTTGTCTGGATGGAGAAAGAAAGTGTGACTGTATCATTATATATCATACTAAACAGAGACATTCACCTAAACGAAAGCATACAAATATCATTAATGGAGTGTTAACAGTTTTCTAG